>NC_088980.1:34980664-35110664 GCF_963932015.1 Anas acuta | reverse complement strand
TATGGAGATGTGTGTATACATACTGATGTATTATGGCACCTTAAAAGTGCCAGAAGAACTCACTGTTTATCAGCCACAGGATCCCAACAGCCGTGTAACTGCATGTTTACTAGGATGTTACACTTCCCTATACTGCCATAGTGCCTACCAACTCTGGACCTGGACCAGGTCCCTCAGTGCTAGCAACTGAATCGACATATGGCAAAACATAGGTGCCTTTAAAATTCCAGGTATTGTTAAATTACAAATTTTTCCTGCTAATTCAGCTAACCTGTCCTCAAAGGACAGGCCAGCCACCTGACCCAGGTGCAGGATTTTTCTCACAGCTACAGACAACAAGATCTTTAAGTTTAGCACTCCAATAATCTGTGGGAAAGATCCAGAGACCAGACCTTTCTCAGCCTCTGCCTAACCCCAAGGACCAGTCCTTACAGAGTTTAGATACCTCCTCTCCTTGGAATCTGAAACACAAAGATATTTATACATTTTTCCTCTATACCTGTCTGTGAAGGTGTCGTACTTTATCAAGTTTCACTGAAAAAATAACCCAACATCTGTGCAACAAGCGAGGGAAATTAATTACTTTGGAGACATCAGGAAAAAAAAAAAAGAAAAAGAAATTGTAAATTCATTCCCAAAATGTGATATTGAAAAAAAAACAAAACGTGCCAACTGTAATAGGTAAACAATGCCAGGAGAAAAAGTTAGGAGACAAAACACACACAAGAGAAAAAGACAATAATCAATATATTAATATAAAACAATAATACAGCTGGTACAATAAAGCGATACCGTGGGGAGACATGCAGTGCATCATTAGTATTCTGCTCTAATGAAGCCCACAACACGCGGTGTACATTAACTAGTGTAAAGTCTTCTCAGCACAGTGACTATTCCACCACTTTACTGGCCCATTTATTTTAACTGAAAGAGAGATGATCCCGTTGCCAAGCCATCAGATGGTAAAAGGGATATATTTGATGGATAATAAAAAAGGGTCTGCCACAGCTTTGCAAAATACATTTCTAATTTAAATGCATGCAGTATACAGCACTCACACCATACCTGCAGAGAAAAATAAAGGTGGGGGTGGATGAGAGAGAAGGCAAGGGGGGGAGGAGGGAGGAGGGAAATATCATTTTAAATAAACAAAAAAAGTCACAGACATCACTCACATTTTTTTTCAGCCTGTTCTTGTGATACAGATTGACAGCCCTTTTAATATGAAATAAATCAGCCAGGATAAGGAATGTCTTGGAGAACATACAGATTGAGTGCTGATTGACAGAGCTTCTCTGAAACCCATTCTGTTTGTGCTGGGTTTTTTAGCAGCTAACTTGAAAGGATGTCAGGTGCTTTGAAATGTTTCAAGTGTTTTGAACCCAGCAAACAATCGTAAAATGTGCTTATTGGTGCTCAGGCTGGAGCTGGAGCGCGGCTGGGCTTGTGTGAGGACAATGCTGAGGAAGGCAGGCCAGGAAAATGAAAGCAGAGCTTTCCTTTTCCATTCAGACACTGGCCAGCCATCGGGATTTTTGGACGGGTGTCAACATACATACCTACCTAGCACCAGATTTTAAAGGGAAGATGCTGTGTTTTGGAAACCTGTATCACGTTGGGGAAGGCTGCAGGACTATGTGCCCTCTATAGACTTGCAGTCACTTTTAAGCAAGCACTGGCTAGTAATTTTGATGATAACAAGACATGACGTTTTTAAAGTTATGTGTCCAGTTGGTACCACAGCTTCTTTCCTGTTAGACTCACACCAGCATTTTGCTGGCCTTGATAATGTTGTAGATATTATGGTTAGCTGTCTCCTTGTATTTCCTGAAATGTTCTATGTCTGTTGTTATCTTGGTGGAGGGAAAAACAACAAAAAATACACAACAGCATATATGTCATATTTACACCAAGACAGAAAATACAAAAATAAGCCCAATGACATTTCCAGCCTATTTTAACAATCTTCTCTTGAGAATGACCCTTTGTGCTCATATGGGTAATTTTTGTATCCACGGTTAAAAAAAAAAAAAAAGGTCCTGACATTTTCACTTTTGCACAAGGTGAAAAAGTCACTGAGAAAGTAGATCTTGTCTTCTCCCCATTGGAAAATCAGCGTGGTGAGGGAGATCACTCCATGAAGCACCATGATGTGGTGGAAGTTCAGGTACTTCACCTTCCAAATTCATCCACAGGAGATGAGAGTGAAACGAATGCAAAGACAGCAGGTCCACTTACACCATCATTTTTTGGGGTATCTCAGTGCAACCCAAATGGATGAGCAGTCCTTGTGCCTGGCTGTCACCTCTCAGCACTGCTCCTTCTACTGCAGCCTTGGCTTTAGGTGTGGTTGTCACCTCCCTCCTTCCAGCCTGGGGAGGCCTCTCTCAGCATCCAAGTCTTTCTGCATCCATCTTCTTCCAACATCATACCCCTCTGATCTGATCTCCTCCCTCACTGCCCTCCTCACTTCTACCTGTGGCAAAGTCACCATCACCTCTGTTGACATCCCTAACGCTTGCTGCCAACATCCCTAAACTGCACCATCACATCTCATGTGATCCTATCTCTTGCCGTATCAAGACATGCCCAGAAATGTCCTGCTGCAGGGGCTGTTTTGATTTGCGTCTTCACACATATTTCTCCTTAGCAAAAATATGTGTGCTCTGATTTTTTGGCTCCAAGCAGAAACACTCTCCTGCCACGTATAGACCTGGTTGGTCACTTAATATGTTCAACTTTCTGCTAGTCTGTCTCTGTGAAAATGAGATAGGATGATGTACCATGGGCAGAGAGAGGGTGATTGAGTACCAACACCCTTCTTCCTCCTCCACTTTTTTTCAGACCTACATGTACATATATAAAAACAAAAACAAAAACAAACAAACAAAAAAAAAAAAAAACGTTTGTGCCACTGTCTGAAAAAAAAAAAAAATCCAAAGAAAAATATTTTTATTTTTCTATAAAATCAACAGCACAGGTCCTGCTGATTGGCCTTCCCACTTCTCCCTCCCCAAGGGACTTCCAGGCCACCTTCCATGTTTACAGACCTGTGGCTGTTAAATCTTACAACAGAGGGCTCTTGGGATTCAATGGCACTATTACTGCTGTCCCTTATTTCCACAAGCTTAGCCTGAAGCCTTCACACTGCTATGAGTAAAGGGTAAGAGCCAGCTTGTAACTCCAGGACCCATGTATTGATCCCTGTTTTAACAGGTGTTTCAAAGAAGATATAGTGTGCCCCTGGTCTTTCTTGACAGAAATCACTCCTTAGCCTTCCCCTTTCTCCCCAGCAGAGCAGTGGCAGTGCAGGAGGGAGGGCAATACAGAGGGTGGTACTCCATCCCCTTTCCAGTACTCTGTGGGGAAAGAAGAAATCTGGTGACCCTTACAGTGACACTCTGGCAGCCTGGGTGTCCCACACAGAAGTGGGGACCTTATTTCCTGCAAAAACACACAGCAAAGCCACAGCTCTGTGCCAGGAGATCTAAAGCTTGGGTTTAGAAATCCCTGTCCCGTGTCTGCACTGCATGCCTGTCTCCCTGCACCCTGCTCCTGTCACCCAGCTGAAGTGCCACCACCAAATGGATGTCTCCGTGAGGAGACAGAGTGCTGAGAGTACCTTCTGATGGCCCTTCTTTCTTTTCCCTTCTTTCACTAGGCAGCTTTTGTCCATTATTTCTATTGCCTGTTAAACTTCTAGGTGTTTAAGATCATCTCGTCCGAGGAGATATGAAGCTCAAGTGGAAGTCAAGCCTACCAAAAATTTCACTCCCTATACAGTCCCCAGTGAGATCAACAAGTCTCCCATTTTACTTGTGTACACATCCACATTACCCCTTCTTGATACTACTTTCTCAGCTCCTGCCTATATTGTGTTTTATGTTTGTTTTGTTTTATTTTTTCCTCTAGCTCAGCTAGAGGATGCTGCAAGAGGATGATGGACCAGCCATCACTCATTTTGGGGTGGGAGCTGAATGACACAAGGTCACTCAGACATCCTCCTGGCCCTCCAAGGGATGTGTTGTGGCTCAAGGCCAGGCAAAATGGAGACACCGGCCCTTGTGTGTCTTGGCCAGGAGGCAGCACTGGGAATCAAAGCTCAGTTCTTCAAGAGCTGGCAGGTTTAAAAGGTAGTCCCCTGGAGTGCTGAGCCATGGTGCTGGCTAGCATCAAATCTTTCTTAAAGTTGGAAATATGATCCAGTTGGGAATGACTGTGATTTAATGTCATCCAAGTACTTCTTAAAGAAACTGCTGTAAATTATTTGTGGCTAATTCTGCAGTGGATGGAGGGCATGATATGTGCACAAGTACAAGAGCCCTGCTTGTATCTAATAATTGTTATATCTTCTCTGAAATTTACTGCCGATGTCTCAATTTTAACAATTTAAATAACAAGCTTAACCAAGCGGAACTAGGCAAAGGCAGGCTGGCTCCCTTGATGAAAGCAGGACAACTCTTATGTCTGAGTACATTTATACTTTGACATGAGCAGTGACACACAAAGATGAAATCTGGTTAAAGCTGCAGCTTCCTCAGCGCTGTGACAGCTTCTTAGTCTAAGCAAAACTGTTTCTGAAGTGGGCATACCTGGTAACTTTACTCAGAAGGAAGATTAGGAAAAAATGACTCAAAGAGGCTAGATGGAGGAAGTTGCACTACTGAACACAGGGCAGCCGTGGGATCTGCAATGCAGCGGGATGGTGGCATGCTTTGGTGGCACTGATGGGGCCGCATGGCCCCAGCTGAGCTCCGTGCATCACCACAGGGCTCGGGAATGATTTAAACCCCAGTACAAATCAGGGGGGCTTGACAAAAGCGTGTATTGCAGATGCCGGAGGGCAACGTTGTGTGTGTTTCAACACTAGGAAACATAACTGGTGATTGTGGGGGGCTGGACTGGGGAAGATGATAGTCATTTAACAGGGCCCTATTGCCACTGCAGTAAGGGAGACTCGGAGAACAAGTTCTTCACTGTTCCTGAAAAAAAAAAAAAAAAAGAAAAAAAAAAACAAACATAAAGGGAGGAAAAGGGAGGAACATATCCTAAACCTATCATCAGCTTCTACTTGAAGAGTTTCCAATTAATTCTGATCAAAAGAGGAAAGAGAGAGACTCGAGAGACTCTCATTCTTCCTCGGCACAAGGCAGCAACTTTCTTTTAATTCAAAATCATGCGTGTATCAATAAAATATTCCTCTACACACCTATTTCAAACCCACGGAGAGCTAAATAGCACAAATAAATTATAACTGGACTAGGGATAACTTGTACCTCATCAACCCAAACATTTAGTAGGAGAAATTCCCTTCTTCATGTGAACAGCAGGGCCTGAACCTCAGTGGAGTCTTGCTTTCCATGCATGCTAGCTCTCCTCTACTTGATAACTAAGTGTGGGGAGAGGCACTCTGTGATCTAAAACCATTGCCTGGGGCTAGGAATAATTATTTATTGTTATTTATTGATCACATACTACATATCTTCCAAGAGATATATCAGGGTTTCTTTAAATTAACTATCCCCCTACACACTTAGGGTTTCTTGGCTGGGAGACACTTTGTCCTTGTCTACATATTCGATGAAATTATGTTAATACAGGGTCAGCTACATTTGTTTTTATCAGTGGTTGATTCTTATAGCAAAACCAAGGGAAAAGAAAAGCACAGCCTGAAGTGAAGGAGAATAAGGGTTTTTCTCCCATAAATGGTTTGATGTTAAAACCATCTTGAAATACCTCCAGCAAACAGCAAAAATACCTCCTACCAGTGAAGCTGGCAGGGGTCCTGTTGTCACTATAGCTTATGTGAAGTTCTACCAGCGCCCAGCATCAAATAAGTCACTGGAGCAAAATGATCTTGTTGCCAGTAAAATCATGTCCATACCAGGAGTTTTACTGGCACAGGTTTGTGAGTTGCCTGTGTAGTTTTTTTCCATGCCTCTTACCAAGGGTAGCTAAGCTTTATAGTGCAGTCCAAGCCAAAAGAATCAACGATGAGAAGGAATATACAGGAGAATAATGAAAGGGTTAGTGACTGGGGAAAGAAATAAGTCTGTAATGGGAACAGAAGATACCAAATGAAATAGAATGGCAGCTAGTGTATTATTTATATGATTTATTGGCATAATTGTTCATTATTTATTCTAGGCTTGAAGAGTCACAGGTATCAGTCAATCTCAAACCCTTCATGACGCCAATCCTGTCATGAGAAAGTAGGCTTTCCTTTAGGTCAGCAGGTTTCAGTAGTGAAACTAGCAGAAGTGAGAGACAGTCCATCAGGTTTGTCAGCTGTCTGGGGATCTCCCCTAGCCTCCTAACACATCCCTGAAGGCATGTTTACTAAGCTTCAGGTATCTGATGGAGTTATAACAAGCCAAACAATTACATATGGCTGATTACAATCTTTGAGTGCATCCATCCTGTTCTCAGGGAACCTTCCCTTCACATACTTCATGTTTTAGAAAGGGAACAGGAAGCAAATTATTCCCTTCCCTTCCCTTCCCTTCCCTTCCCTTCCCTTCCCTTCCCTTCCCTTCCCTTCCCTTCCCTTCCCTTCCCTTCCCTTCCCTTCCCTTCCCTTCCCTTCCCTTCCCTTCCCTTCCCTTCCCTTCCCTTCCCTTCCCTTCCCTTCCCTTCCCTTCCCTTCCCTTCCCTTCCCTTCCCTTCCCTTCCCTTCCCTTCCCTTCCCTTCCCTTCCCTTCCCTTCCCTTCCCTTCCCTTCCCTTCCCTTCCCTTCCCTTCCCTTCCGTTCTTCCCTTCCCTTCCCTTCCCTTCCCTTCCCTTCCCTTCCCTTCCCTTCCCTTCCCTTCCCTTCCCTTCCCTTCCCTTCCCTTCCCTTCCCTTCCCTTCCCTTCCCTTCCCTTCCCTTCCCTTCTTCATATGCATATCTTCATATGCATACTTTCAGTTATGACATTGCTCTGCACGTTAACTTCCAAGTCTGTAAGAGGTATAGACCAAAGTCTTTGTTTTGTTTTCCTTTTTTTTTTAAGCTTCACTGAAGTATAACACCAAAATATTTGTTGTGGTAAATTTAAATGACAGTCTCTGGCTAAGCAGACAACATTGGTGAATGTGTATAGTATATTTTTATTTACTTGTTTCTGACACTAACATTTTTATTTGGGGTAATTTTCTTTTAAGATGTTTCATTTTTATTCTCCTTTTTGATCTGCGTTTATGAGATCCCATCAGTCACAGTAAATTTCAATCTGCTAGCAGACAGCCCTCAACTCAGACAACTGTGACAAACAATCAATAAGATTATTTTGCTTTTAATGATCCACCTGCACATACAAAAAAAAAAAAAAAAAAAAAAAAAAAGCACAAAACTTGCTCTCTTCATTACATCTTTCTATGAGCAGGAACTTCTCTCCTCTCTTGATATTTTCACAGCAGACAAGATATGTGCCAGGGTTTCGAATGACTATATAATGGAGTGACCAGACTGCTGTGCAAGCAGCAGGACAGACATGAAGGTGTGGAGGTATGGGAGAAGCCAGCTTTGCCTTGGAGTCCCCAGCATGGTCAGGGAGCCCAGGGCAAGAAGGACAGCAGTAATAGGTGGGCTGCACGTCACTGCTGCAGGCCGAGCTCCTGGGAGCAAGGAAGCAGCCCTCATGCCACATGGACACGTGTGGACACCAACAAGCGAGACTCCTGGGGAGGGCTAACCCATGGGACACGGGCACAAGTGGGAAGGGGCTCCACAGTTTCTCTCTCCCCCTTCAGGGTTGCTGGCAGGCTGTCCTGTAGGAAGCATGGAAAATGCATCTGCTTATCAGCACGGCATGCCCAGTAAGACCTTCTTCATCCTTTAAATTCCCCTGAGGTACCTTGTTTTATTATTGTCCACAGTGCTTACAGATGCATGGAGGGAGCACTTTGTACTTAGGCTGGCTTTCCATTCTGTTTTCAAATTAGTCTACAAATCTCCTGAGTTTTCATCTCACTCAGCTGGACCAGGCTGCAGCCCTCCAGTTCCTCATGAATGTGAGCAGAAGGCCTGGCCTCAGATGGAGCTACTTAGAGAGCTTTACTGCTCAGCTGCTGGGGAAATGTTAGCCACTGCTCCTCATTATATTGTGTTACTTAATGCAAATCTTTAAATAAGAATGGTGATAATTTAGGCACTTTCCAAAATGTTCTGGAAGGTTAATAAAGGCAAAAGGCCAACATTTCTTCTCCTCCATGTAGTCCTCGGCTCAGAATAATGTTGTGCCAATAACTGCACTAGTGGAATAGCTTCAAAGGAGAACCTGGCACAAGGCGTAGATGAGATCCTGGTGGTCCCAAAAGTTGGCAGCAAAGCACTTGCTTTCTTTATGGGGACGGACTTTCAGACAAATAGCCATTTCTGTTACAAGCTAAGGAATAGTTGACCTTGAATCAGAGATGAACCCCAGACAGAAATCAGAAGTAAAATGTTTTCTTCAGAAGTTTAATGCAAGTTTGGTTAACAGAGATGATAATTCAGAACATAAACATTTCCCAGACATCAAACAAAATGAAAAAAAAAAAAAGAGAGAGAAAAAAACAACACATGCAAAACCAAAACAGAACACAACCAGAAGATAACTATCTTTAAATCAGGCATGCCTGCTGCAGCCACTGCTTGAATGAGACTGGGGTCTACATGGCTGCAACAGAGGTGGGCGATGTAAGCCTGGTCTGAGCTTGCTTTTGAAAGGTGATTATCAGGCTCAGAGCTGCAAAACAACAACTAAAAGAGTAGCTGCTAACAATTTCTAATTTAGTCAACTCTCTTTTCCCCCCTCACTGTTTTGGCACTCGATGACATTCAAGCTTAGTATGTCATCTTTGTCAGTCCACAAAAATAATTCTTTATAAACACACTAAATAGTAATCGCCAGTGTTGTAACTTTCCTGACTACTGTGTGTGGCTGTTTGCATGAGGGGTAATTTGACCTACTTAGCCCCACTCTGAATTATTGGAAACAAATTAAATTTATAGTTCTTTTATAGTGTAAATACACACATAAAATTCTGAGATGTTTAGAAAAACTTAATAGCGGAGCTTTATGTAGCAACTTGCCTAGACAGCACAAAAAGAAACCACTTCTCATGTTCCTTCAGAGTTTACACAGAATACAAAGATTCCTTTGTCTCTTCATGCCTTTGTCTCCGCATCTGATAGCAAAGTTTGTTGGTACAATCTTAAAAAGAAATAAAAAGGGTTCCTTTTCGAGCCTCTGTCAGAATTGCTGCACGAACACATTTTGCACTGCAACCTTAAAAGTAGTTGTGCTTCTCGCTTTTGTTCTTTCATTATGGGAGACTCACAGTTATTCAGTATTTTATTCTCATTAGAACACTGCTTGTCACATGTTTTCACCAGAAACATTCATCACCAAGGTCAAAGGGTGAATATTGTGATCTATTATGCTTAGAGGAATCTAATGAAAAGCCACATAATTATCCAATTTTAAGAGAAGCATGTAAAAAAAGAAGGGGGGGCACTTGCTATAATTTAAATTGTTTTGTTTCCCTGAAGCAAAATCCAGCACCTGATTGACAGGACATAATGATAATTCTTATTGATATGGTGATGTTAATTGTGTAGAGATATTTAATAAGTCTCATATTCCTGAGGTAAATGCATGCTCTTAACCTGCACCTGAACCTGATTTTTGATGCACTCTGAGGATGAGGCAAAGATACAGATAACTGAGCACAAGTGGATTTTCAGTCTTGTGTGGCAGAATGGAAATTGGAATCTTCAGAATCTATTAGGAGAACAATTCTGCAGTTGCTCACACTTTTATAAATTATGCTGTATATGATGCTAAGACACAAAGTCAGGGAGTTTCAATTGGGGAAAATTACCATGACTTTACTGCATCTACAAAAGTAGGCTTTTTTTTTCTTCCCTTTTCCCTAAAAGAGGATAGAAAGCAGTTTACATTTTAATAGAGACATACTTAAAAAAGATGAAAAACTCTCTGTCACTTAACCCACTGACTAGCTTGTCCTCTAAAATGTGGGACAAATAGCAGAAACGACAGACATAACAAAAATATGTAAGGCAGAAAGCAGCAAACAGCAAAGTCATTTAAATGTATTTTGCTTTCAGATTCCAGCTTGGAGATAGTCACCAGCCGTAACGAGAACAGTGAGAAAAAAACAGTGAAGGGCTATCGAAGTGGCTGGGAACAGGAGTGGGTTTCAGAAAAAAACAGGTTATATTTCTGGATTTCCCCCAAGGACACGCGCCTTGACATTGACTAAGTTCTTCAACCTTTCTGTTTACCTTAATTCTTCTGTCTTTGCAATAGAGACAATGATTCTTCTTTCTTTTCTTTTTCTTTTCTTCTTCTTTCTTTTTCTTTTTCTTTTTCTTTTTCTTTTTCTTTTTCTTTTTCTTTTTCTTTTTCTTTTTCTTTTTCTTTTTCTTTTTCTTTTTCTTTTTCTTTTTCTTTTTCTTTTTCTCTTTCTCTTTCTCTTTCTCTTTCTTTTTCTTTTTCTTCTTCTTCTTTTTCTTTTTCTTTTTCTCTTTCTCTTTCTCTTTCTCTTTCTTTTTCTTTTTCTTCTTTTTCTTTTTCTTTTTCTTTTTCTTTTTCTTTTTCTTTTTCTTTTTCTTTTTCTTTCTTTTTTTTTTTTTTCCTTAGCACATGGTATTGGAAACCCACAATTGGAATAATGTCTTGGGATTGATCCATGTGTGGAGCTTGATAGCCCCAAGACACCAAGCATTTCAAACCCTCATCCATATTTCAGCACATGCCTGAAGCTGACTGGGACCATCCACGCATTAAGAACTAAGCACATGCTTACATGCTCTGCTGGAAAGTGCCCTGAATGTGCTGCAAGGCTTGAGTTTGCCTGGAGGAATATGTCAGAGGGCTGCCTGTGTCAAGCACGCTGAAATTACAGAAAGTGCAGTCCTTTGCTGCTGAGACTCTTCTTTCAGCTCCAGGAGCCCTACCATGACGCCTCAGGTAGCCCTTGCTTCACTCTGCCCACCCAGGCGCACCAGTAGGTGGTTCAACAGCATGCCGATGCATAAAGCAAGACATAAAGTGAGCAATCCTCTTTTTTCACAGGATTTGAGAAATTCAGTCTTGCATACACTGACTGTATTGGACTGTCAGCAAAGCTGGCCACACTGTCCAAGCAAGGGGCCAGGTCCCACGGACCCGCTCTGATTCCTGCCCCGGCGGCTGCAGGACACAGCCCTGCAGCAGATGCCAGCCCAGCTCGCGGAACAGGGCTGTGCTTTGTGCTCGCACCCATCAAAGGCAAAGAGGAGGGCATAGATAACACAGAGACCCAGAAGAGCTGAAGGGTGTAAGGAGACCTCCCAGCACAGCTCTCCACCAGCTGCCCCTACTATAAACTAGCGTGTGTGCTGCCCTCTGTGTGTTTATTTCTCTCCGGAGGAGGAGGTGGGTCAAGAAGCCTGGAGCTCGCTCCAGGCCACCCACAGAACAAAGGAGGGGTTGTCCTTCCCCTGAAACCCAGGACAGAAGCAAAATTGCTTCCTCCAGAGCAAGGTGGGAACAGGGGAGGGCTTGTGGCTTGGAGGGGTGCCGTGGGGTTAGAATGGCTCCCTGGGGTACTCTGGGTTTTGGTGCAGTGTGTGTCCTACCCTGTGCTGGGGCACTGCCTGAGCACATGCTTTTTGCAGCTTCTTTATTCTGGAGTTTGAGCCTGTCAATATCTTTAACTCCCATAGACTCACGCTTTAGGACCTAGACTGTTCCACTAGGGTAACAGACGTGACTTAAGGAGCAAGCAAGATTAATGGGGAAAAAAAAAAAAAAAAAAAACACAAACAAAACAAACAAAAAAAACACCACAAAACAAAACAGCAACAAAACAACAACCAGGAACAAGCCCCAAACGAGGCAAGCAACTCCCAAAGTTATATACATGCAGCCTGAATATTGGGAGGGAGGATCAGAGATAAAGAGAGAGAGTTTAAAACAAGTCAAACACCCATAAAGTAAACCCCGAATCACATTTCTAAACATTAATAATACTTTAAATAAGCTGTTATAAAAATGTCAAAAATGATATATTAACTTTGAAAATAGCATTTACAGCACTTACACATAAAACTGAAATCCACTTCTGGTCCACAGTGTAGTTTGCTCATTAGATGAACAGCCAAGGATCAATAACTCTGTAGGACAACTGCTAGGCATGGCTTAGATAAGATAATTTCTGCTTCTATTTTATGTACATGAGCAACGGCTTTCTTAAGTAATTCAGAGATACCACACCTAACAGCCTCCCAGCTTTGGTCTGGTTTTCTTCTTTTGTTATGACATGCTGGCAAGAAATTATTATGTTTTAAATGTGAATCTTGCAGTAAAATATTTCCATGTTAAGTGAAGCTATCACCAAAAGATACTGGCTGTCTAGCTTAAAAGGCAGTCTCTGGATAACAGGACGAGGAGTGGGCATTTTGTGGTGAAAAAAAGGAATTAGCTAAGTGCCACAGAGGTCAGTGGATATATGCAGAGTAATTGCACCAGCCCGCACCACTTTACTGACAAATGAAAGCAGAGTATGGAGCATATTATTCTCATGATCAGCCGGCCTCTAACATACTCTCCCTCCAGGAAAATGTAGGGGGAAAAAAATGTTATTTTGGTCACAGAGTCATCAAGGCATGGACCTTAGATAGTGCTTCTGAGACTGCATTATAAATAATGTTCATATACGCTCCAAAGGGGAAAACAAAATAATAAAAGGCTTTTTTTCACCTTCATTTTCTTTCACTGATTTCTTAGCAGACCTGTGCTTCTTTTCATCAGAACTTCCATATCCATCTAAACAGCCCTTCGGGTCAAATCTGTGTAACATCTCAGTACCTGCTGAGCACATCCAGAAATGTAACGAAAATATCTAAGGGACAAGAGGGATGGATGTGTAAGGAAAAGTAATCAAATAAATAGGGCTTGATCTTGAGCTGATGAACTGGAAGTAACATATTGAAGCCAGTAGGATTTTACTATTTTAGATCTATTGTAAGTGAATAAAGGCTCTCTATTATCTGACTTGAACGTAAATGGGAGGAAGTTACTATCATGAGAGATGACCTATTATGTCAGATTGGCAAAGAGACCAGCTAGAAACTAGAAAATGAGAGTTTGCAGGGTGGTAAATCTATAAATGATATACTTCTTGGTATGACACCAGAGGTCCTATGAAAGGGCCTGCCTGAAACCCAGCTATTCAGGCAATACCTAGATTTAGAAGATAGGGCTAAGGATAAACTCATCTTTTCGTTGCCCACATACTAAAGTTTTCTTTGCATGAAAACCAGTGTGGAAGCAGAAGAGAAACCAACATGCAGCCCATTTTCATGGATATGTGAAACACATATCCAGACTCATGAACTTTGATATGTTCCTGGATGTAGTAATAGAGATCTAGTCCTAATCACCACCTAAAAGGAGAGTCTGGGTACTGAACAGGCAAGAGGATCCTGGAGCAGACATTAGGGGTTTGCCCAGTAACAAAACCTGGCAACCTTAGAGAGGGCAAATATCCACTGTGGGAAGAGTGTGAAAAACAGAAGCAGTCAAGGAAATGTATAAGGAGAGCCATAGACTCCTTGACAGAGCAAGCAAGATCATTTTTCTACACATGGTTTGTTGAACAGAAGCTGCATACAAACAGATGGGGAGACTTCATGCCAGTGTATGTCTCTGGTCAAGGTCTCCAAGAACTAGAGTGGCTGACTTATCCCAGCCTCACAAATATGACCACATCTGCATCATTGTTTGCTTACCACCATACAAGACAGTCAAAATTCAGACTATAAATCCTCATGTATGCTATCTCGTGCAAGTCGTGTGAAATGGCCATAAAGTTCATGGCTAAAGTCAGTGAAGAAATTGCCCTCTGCAGGGACAGTGTCACACAGGTGGCAGAGATGTTATGACAACTTCCTGCACAAATTTTGCTTGTGTTTGTTGTCCCATGGTTAATAGGAAGGGACAGGTCATTTGAGTGTTTTTTTTTTTTTTTTTTTTTTTTTTTTCCTGGCAGAAAGAACATGACCTAGGAGAAACCTGTCTCAACAGGCTGTTACAAGCAGATTGAAAATGGAGCTTGTGTACCTTGTAGACCATCCTTCTGTGTCAAGAGAATGGATTAGATAGTAGATAAGAAGAAAGAGAATAGATTAGATAACAGATTAGAAGCAAATCCTGAGAGGTGCTGGACATGCCTTAAAAAAAAAAAAAAAAAAAAAAAAAAAAGGGCAAAACCTGCTCAGAAATGCACTTGGGCTGAGAAAACTACACAACTCAAAGTCAAGTACATGAGTACAAGGAAAGGCTGAAAGGCTGATAACACTGGAGCCGACTACTCAAAAGAATCAAGTACCTAATTCCAAACCCCAGCCAATGCCCTCTGAAACATACTTCATTTTAGGAATCCCTTTGCTCTGGGGATTAGTCCAGTCACCTCACATGTCACAGCCCAAATCCCTAGGGAACAACTACCAAAATAATTGTTTTGACCAGGTGTCATAGACTGTAAGCTTTTATCACAGTAGCCTGTGTACTTGTGGCATAATAGGAGATTAGGACTCACTTGAGAAAGAAATAGCTTGTCACTCCATCTATCAGAAGGTCGTACAAGAGACCAGCATTGCCATCATTGCGGAATAGGGGAGAGTTTGAGAAGGGACAAGGAAATTACTGGAGCTATTGAAGAGACATAGATCACTCCCCTACTCACACCTGGCCAGCTACTTTGACCATCAAGTTAAGGCAGAAAACAGCATGACAGATTGAGGATATGTCTATGTCAAACTGTGAACTCCATTTGGTTCTATGAAACGTGTTTTGTGTCAGTGCCTCTATACAGCGCTGTGACCTTCACCGAAGAATGTCACCCCATGTTGGACTGCAAGCTCATTTGTAGATTACAGCATACATTTTACTGCAGACACAAACAAGCTGTCAGCCACGAAAAATTCTTTCCTGTGGGAACAAATGTATTTTACTAGATTTTGTCTTTGAATTCTGTCTTTGAATACCTCTCCCAGCAACACCTAAGGAGGAGTTTGATGGGAAAGCCTCAAAGAAGAAGCATATGGACTGAATAAAACAGAACTCAGATGCAGAAAGGCTGGAAGAAAATTCACTGAATCTTGGGTTTGTGCTTGCCTCAGGATCAGATTGCAGGAGAGCCATGTTCAGGATTTGTACTGTCTCTGGAGTGATTTTTTAACACAGAAGTGTTTTGGATTAAGGACTTCATTCCCTCCTGATGCACAGTTCCTGGGATGCTGCTAGAGTTTCGCTGCACGTAAAGTCTAGGAAAAGGGATCCAAAGAGCTCAGGAATCAGGAAAGCAGAGTGGTTAGTTTAGAGGTGCAAAGATCATCATGGTGGTGAATGTGCTGCGCTTAGAGGACCATACCCACAAGACACAATACTAGGAAAAGATCCCAGTTTCTAGACATGTATCTTAGATCACAAGATATATCCCAAAAAGGTAAGTAGCCCTTCAGCCACTGTAGATGACTCTGACCATTGCCCCTCTACCTTTCTGCTGCTCATTTCTCAGACTGTGCATCCAAAAGGGAAAGCTATGGCTTGAAAGTTGAACCAAGAACCTCACCTTGTCCTCACCTGAGTAGGGAAAGGGCATTTACATGTTCACATATTCAAAGAAATAAGATGGATGTATGTCTAATTCATGGGGTCTATTTGTAGAGTGCTCTGCTGGCCATAACACGTCATGACTATCAGGAGACCTTTCCATGAAATGCTCTAGCACAATCAGTAAGCACTGCTTCTCAGGATTTTCTTCTGCTACTTGTTCTGCCTAAGAACCAGCGAGGTTTGTGAGCAAAATGTATGAGGAACAACTGAGGAACTGTTGAATTACATTAAAATGAAGTGAAACAGTCCCTCCTGCAGTAGGTTTCCTCTCCCTGGTGTCCCTGCTGAGGCTCCAAGCCATTACCTGCAAGTTTGAGTTCTGGTTAGAGAGTCAGCATTTCCCTGTTTTAAAAGTCCATTTTTGTCCTTTATTTCTGCTATATGGAGGAAGATGACAGAAAACTGCCTCCAAGCCAAAAGTGTACAGTACTGAGGCAGCTTACCCAGCACAGACAGCACACCAGGAATCCTTCTGTTCTTGTATCATGTCTGATTTTGGTCTGAAGGATTTGCAGAAAAAAAATCCTGGGAAGAAATAGCATAGTCATGGCAATTTATTTCCCCAATTTTAAAGACCCACGTCATAAACTTGGAGATGGTAAAATCTAGCCCTTTATTTAGTCTCTCTCTGGACAGACATGTCTGTATGATGAAGGGAGGCATTCAGTGTCCACATCAGAAAGTTGCATGTTTCTTCTTCTCAGCTGCCGTGAGAGAGAAATGCCTTTCATTACCAGTCTAGTGCAAGGAGCAAGAGGAATAAGATAGGGAGAGAAATATAAATAGATAAACTCACTGTGAGTCTGTATGTGTATTTTTTTTTTTTTTTTGAAAAAAATCTTGGGTGGACTAGAGTATCCAGCAATGGGATAAAACAGATATATTTATTTAATTTTTTTGAAATCCACAACCACATTTCCAAACCAACACCGCCTTACCAGTGAGAAGGATGTGAGCTAGGACAAGTGCTTACTGTCAGATGTAATACAGTGAAACACATCACATTTTATCCTCCTTCACTTGATTATTTCCCCATTGTGTTTTTTATCCTTGTGCAATGCAGAGTTTAGGACTCTGAGCTGGAATGTGCTTTCAGTGGTATTCTTTAGAATAGGAGAAATTTATTTGAGCCTATCTAGGTAATTTGAGGGTTTTGCTTCTTCCACTTGCACCCAAGGGCATGTTGCTGCTGAATGCATCCAGAGCAAGAGACAGCAAAGCATGACTTATGATGCCTGTTGTCAGGACACTCAGGTTTAGCCTAAAGGAGTGGAAGGGCATAGGTTGAATAAAGGTAAAAGACGCTTATGGAAGTTCACTGGAGCGGAGTAGTTGTAACTGAGCAAAACTTCTCAGTGGAGCATAACAGCAGCCACCAGATTGCTTTTAGGTCAAAAAACTGTGTAACAAACACACATTTTTCAGTGTAGAAGAATTGATGGCATCAGTATAAACACTGTGTGAATAGCATGAGTATTACAAAATGTATATATGGAAAGGTACTTCTACTTACATACAACTTGTCACAGAAGGATGTGTTTGACTATTAATATGCACCTGTGACAACTCTGACATGCTCCTAGTGTTGCATGTATGTTCTTCCCAAACAGGTTAAATCAACATTTATCAGAGGCATGTTCCAAACCTAATCAGACACCTGAAAATATGGTAAGCCTAAATTATCTTTAAAACAAACAAACAAACAAAACACTAAATATACATACACCTAGAAGATGTGGGATTTATTACAAATAACAATGGTTTAAGGCAATGTATATTAAAGACTTTTAACTTTTTTTTTTATGCTGAGCATATAGTATTTCTGTATGTGCTGCTGCTACCTCTTTAATACAAAGGTACACTGGGAGCTGCATAATGCCAAACTGTGAATGGACAGGACTAAAATGAAAACCGTCCTTCTCCCTCTTAGCATATTTGCTGAACAGCTGAACCTCACTGGACTGGATCCAGCCCTCACTGAAGGGAATGGAAAAGAACAGCGCAGCCAGCTGGACCACTTATCCCAACCCAGGCAGGGTTCGGCAGCCTGCGGATGGCCCCACAGGGCAGGACTCTCTGCAGCTGGGGAGCTGTGATCGGAGGACATACAGTGGCCTTTGTAGTACATACATGTAATGCTGCTTCTGAATTTATTCCTCGTGTCTCTGGAAGAACCAGCCTTTTATGTCCTTAAAATGCAACACTCCTATTTCTCCACCCTTGCCACTGGGCCACAGGTTTTAGCAGAATAATTTGTCTGATAATAAAGTAGCATTTGGTCCTTTTTCTTTAAATGAAAAGTTTCTTTACAAAAGGGAAGAGAAAAACACAGACTTATCCTTAAAGGATCCCAAGAACCTGTCAAAAACAACTACAAATTTAGGGCACAGATTTAAACTTTATTTGTTTTTCTACAGCCTTTTGCAGAAAAGGTGAAGTGTCAACATTTGCTCTGAATATCCAGACTGTGCGTATTTTATACTAACAATAAAACAATCAGATGCTTCATGCTCTTCAAACTAGGCTTGATTCTTCAGAGCTTTCTTTTATGGAAGGTTTTTTGTGGATATATAGGGAGATGTGCATGCAGATGCTAAAAGACAGACACATTCACACAGGCAGCATTCATCCTGCATAGACTGCACCTCATCAGGGCTACATGGACATCAGTGGGCTACCAACCACCCCTGGGCACACAGCTGTCCCCCAGCGAGACCTCAAGGCTCACAAGCACCTTGTCAGCCAAGCATCTCCCCAGCAAGATGGGTGATCAACACAAGGTGTTGGATGCAGGTTTGGGATCCTGGACCCCATCCCAGGAAAACCATCAAGCTGGGAGTGTGGATGTGCCAGTTATGGGGGCTTATTTTTGGTGATGCAAGTGGTGAATGCAGACTACCCAAGGAGGCCGGGCTGCGCACAGACGGTGCTCGGGCACCGCTTCCTTTGAGCGCTGCCGTAGCAGTGGTCTGACACAATACATCTTAAGGAACATTTATGCTGTGTTCACTGCGCATTCAACTGTGGCCACTTCAAAGGTTTAGCCAAGTATTTTATGGCCATGGTAAAGGCTTCTTATTGATTTAAATTGCAAGCCTGGCTCCCGTCAGCTTCACTTGAGGGCAAAAATGCAATAAAATATCCCACAGCAGAGAGACAGACGTATCGCATTGAAAATCTTGAGAGATCCTTTTTACTATAATCACCTTCAGCAGCATGCTGTTTTCCTTTTTTTTTTTTCTTTTCTTTTTCCCTTTCTCCTATAAGGACAAGGTTATCTTAGAGATGTGTCCATCTCTATAGATCTGGGAGGGGCCACCCCTACAATCTGCCGGCAGGTCTGTCCAGTGACAGGCATGAACCAAATCCCGCGGGGTTTAGGTTTTTCCCTATTTGTCAGACACAGGCATGACATTGCCGGGATGACATTGATAGATTGGCAAACGCTACTGCGGAGTTACACAGTTTGGTCGTACAGTCATTTGCATATGCAGCGAGCAAACCCCAAACGACTCAGAGAGGTGTGAGGCAGGGGGGACCCTGAGTGTGGGGGACCCATGTCCCCCATTTGGGGACCCACTGTTGGGACTGGGGGACACCATCCCTGCTGCTGTGCCTGGGGAAGGAGAGATGTTGTCCATGTGAAGCATTGCGTGTCATGTTCTTGCCGTGGTGATGCTCCAGTGCAGCTGCAAAGGAGGTCTCCTCGCCGGGGGGCCGTGCGGAGACAGGCAATACTTTCTGTGTACTTCACAGGCAGTTTCTTTATAATAATTTACCTGAAATGCACCCGAGGTGAAGATAACCTCCGGACACATCCGGAAAATAGCAAATGACTGCTACGTATCTGACATTTGAAATAACATGTTTCTGGAGGGTTGACATTACAAGAGTCATTTCACTTCAAAATGTTATTCCTAATGTAATTTTTTCAAATTCATACAAGGCACTCGCTAGGATTCTAGCGCAGCGCCGGAGTCGCTCGAAAGACAGAGGTCAAATTCATTTCATTTCTTTTATGTTTTCCTCTCCCCGCTAGATGAAACAAATGATTGAGCCGGGGACGCTTGGCAGGTCGGCGGCCGCGCTCGGCGGCGCCGTCGCGAGATCGATTTTTCCCCGTCCGGGGGGCGAGCTGCTTGGCTGACATCTGTCGCCGTTGTCATGGCAGCCCATGGCGCGGCCGGGGTCAGGCCTGACAGGGAGGCCTCCCCGCCTCCGCCCGCCGCGCTTCAAGGTTAACAGCCAATGGACCAAAGAAATAGGCAATTATAGCGCAGTCAATTCTGGTTAGGGAAATACCCGAGAAGTAAATATATCTGATAAGCGGATGGAAATGAAGCGGCCCAGCGTGGGTTATGGGGGGCGGCGGGGGCCTCACTGCCTCGTCCTGCCTATGGCCCCGTGGCCTCCTTCGCCTGCCTCCAGCTCTGCCCCTCACAAAGGGCGGCTTTCCTCGCTCGCCCAAGGACAAGGACAGGCTCCATTTGCTGAAGGAGACAGGCAAAGATGGGTCTCTCCCACCGCCCAGTCCTGGGGAGAGAAGCCAGCTGAGGGGCTGCCACCATTTTGCACCCTGTGCTGAGGACGAGGAGAGAGCTTTCACGCTGAGCACAGGGCATCCTCACACTGGCTTTGATGAAACACCATTGCTGCTTATGATGGAGAGTGCTGTATAATTTTTAATTGATTTTCTTGAAGCAAGACCGGAAAGGTGAAATGCACTGGAATAGGTTGTACAGCGACGTTGTGGAATCTCCCTTTTTTGAGATCTTCAAAAGCCATCTGGATATGGTCCTGGGCAACCTGCTCTAGGTGTCCCTGCTTGAGCAGGATGACCTCCAGACGTCCCTTCCAACCTCAGCCATTCTGTGACTCTGTGTGGAAATAAAGCATGGAAATTTCCAATTACAACAAGCATATCTCAGGAGTGCAGCTCCTGGCAATGTCTCCTCACAACACATTGAAGTTCATTATAGCAGTTATATTTCTGTCACCTGCCCTTGATGGCATCCCCTTGCTGCTAACCCCCTCCCAGCAAGCTGCAGCCAGGTTGTCTCACCCTTGGGCACTTTTAGTCACAAGGCAACCCACTCAGATAGCCCCAGTGCTGGCAGGGATGGCACTGGATGGAGTGGTGATTTAGACTGGCATGACAGTCCCCAAACATGGGATTGCATAAGGACTGTAAACCCACAGAGAGGGAGAGCCATGATTCATATCTACGTGATGCAATTATACCAAAATACCATTAAATTATAACTCCATGTGACTATATAAATGTATAGCTGTACATATGTGTATGTCATAATGTGTCTGTTCTGATGGTGGCCTAGCCATTACAGATAGGCTGGAACACTTTCCTCCACCTTTCCGTGCCTGGGGAAAACACCAACCCCCCATTCCCAAGAGCTGGAGGGGCTGCACTGGCTGAAATGCTTGCATTGGTTCTCGTACTGTGGGTGTAAGCTTGCCCAAGCCAGAGCCCCCTGTCAATCACCCCCAGCTCCCAGGGGGACAGGCACAGCAGAATGGGGGCTTGTTTGTCTCAGCAGCTGCAGCTACTCCGGGAAGACCGTCTCTGAATCAATGAAAACATTCAGTTTTAATGACCGCAGAAAATAAATCCCGCAAGATCATGAGTTTGTTTCAAATGGTGCATCAAAAGCAATGCTGGCATTTCCTTCTGAAGAATTTTTCCCAGCATCTTGCTGTGGTAACCATCCCTCTCCCTAACCTTCTGACTTTAATCCAGAGCCGTAACTGGAACAAGATGAAACTTTCCGTTTCTGACAAGAGCACAGCAAACAAGACCTAATGTGAATTTTTCAGAATCACACCCAGTTCTGAATGGCTTCTCTTTCTGCATGCATAGGCCAGGATCCTTGTGTCTGCAACTCAGGTTGATTCATCATTTCTTCTGCCCATATATGTTTCTTGCTCTGTCACCTACAGGGCTCTTGTGACACTCCTCCTGTGCTCAACCACATGTGAACACAGCGGTCAGGGCAGGGAGTTGAGGTACAGATCGCTCCTCTGGCCTCAGTGCAAAGGTCCAGCTGCCAGTGTTCTGCAGAAATGGTGTACTCAGGGCCAGAAAGCTTCTTGCTGGCATTTATGAGACTAAACTCCTAATCTCTTTCCTATCATTTTCTGGATTTGTCTTGCACACAAAATAAATTACTTTTGTGTATGTTGTGTTTCTAAAGACATTAAAGTTTGGGGAGCCAAGCTTTGCTCCTTTTCTCTCTTTTTTTTTTTTTCTAAGACTTTCTTCAGATTTGCCCTAAGCAGTCTTTACCACCGAAAAATAGCTTAGAGAGAGTAAAATGCTGTTCACCAGACTTGTTATTGATGACAAAGGGAAGTACCAAATCCTGAAGATTTTTTATTTTAGTTATTAGTGTCTCAGCTGTCATCCTGGTCTGAGATTCTGCTGATCTTCTGTTGCCCTGCTAGCTTTCTGTCAATCTCCTCAGCATACCGCCTGGGTACCCAATTATTTGACATTGCCCCTCAGATGCCCTCTGGACTCATTACATGGCCATTAATGTCTCTGTGTTACTGTCTCCATCTGCTAAGGAATTACTTTCAAAGTATACTGTGTTTTCCCTAAGATCTCCCAGTGGTACACTAAAAAAGAAATATTTATACCTAAGAAGGTCACCACCTCTATTTAGTCACCTGTTGAATGGATTCAAGATGCTTTGATTGCAAGCTTTCTGGGGCAGGGCTTGCCTTTGTGTCACTTGTAGATATTCAGTGCCTAGTGAAATGATCCTGTGCTTCAGAGGGAGTCTTCATCTACTGCTGCAGCAGAAATAATAAACACACAAAAAAATATATGCTTCCCAGATCTGGGGTCAGAGTGATACCATTTTTCCCCATTTTGGTCACATTTGTTGTCCCACAAAAAATGATTCATGAAGTCATTTAATTTCTCAATCCTTTATGTGATCAACACGGCGAAATTTATAATGCCCATATACTCTGTGGAAGGCACCAGCATGTTGCAGCATTTTAACCTTTTAAATATTCCGTATTTCAGCTGGCTAGCCATCCTACCTCTTCTGCACAGTTCACTGCAGCTGTAAATAGTGGAGGAAAAAGAACAGACACCCAATCAAATTACAGAAAGCTGAAAAGGTCAAAACTGTACAATTTACTACTACCTTTTCCAAAATACATGAGGCTTTAAGATCCCATTATTTTCTCCTCAAATGCTTAATTGAAAGAACCAAAAATTGTTTAGCAGGAATACGCTTGTGGAAAAATTAGTAAGGCAGTCCTTGTATAAGTGTCACCAGTGTAACTGTTTCTTTACAGTCTTAATGTCAACTACTCTTGGTCTTCCTCTGTTATTAAGAGATGGCTTGATGCGTGCCAGGTCCTGCAGCTGCCTTCCCTGATTTTAGTAGAGCATCACAGCAAGTGCCCAATCCTCAGCCCCCCACCCTTCCTCTGCCTGTCTGTTCTTACATGCGATTTGGTGATAAACTGGCACCTTTTTTCAGGGAGAGAAATTTTGTAAACACGCAAAGTTTGCTGCACATCTTGCATCGTACTGGAGGACAGTAATAAGTAGGAAATGAAAAAAACAAGAAACTGCCTTGAGCTTCTGGGACACCTAGGCAACACTACCAGGTGCATTTACTTGAGTAATATGCATGGAGCCTGCCTTTAGCCTGCATAAGTGACATTGGAAAATAGCCTTCCCTCCATGACTGCAACACAGCCATTTGTTTTGCAAGTCAGTTTGCTCTTTTTCCTGGCAGGATCAATGTCTATAGAATTGCACCAACCTCCTCATCCTCTCCCGCTAGCTGTCCTTCCATCCATTGTAAATAATTCAAGCAATTCCTGTCGCAGACAGAAGGCAGCATCGCTGCTCTCCTCCTCAGTGCATAGAGAAATAGCTCAAAGATGACAGGCTGCCACAGCTCTGTCGCCCCCAGGTGTGGGCTGCTGTCCTGGGACTCGGCGAATTGCAGGCAGAAAAGTCATTTTTGCTCTGTGTAGCTTATTCAGCCATTTCAGCATGTGGAAAAGAGACTTCTGCTACTTTGCCATTTCAGCTGACTGTTCTTTTCTGTGAAAACATTGGCAAATAATCGTTAGGATGTATTTGCTCTGAGACTTCGCACTTTTTTCTTTCTGTTGAAATCACATTTATGTCATGTTATGAATTTTCACATGGATATCTTTGACAGTAAGTTAAAGCAAAAATAGCAGAAAATGAACAGCAGATAGACACTGTATTTTTTACACCACAATGAAAGTGAAGTAGGGAAAAACGACAAAAATAAATGTAAATGGTGGAAGGGAAATAATTCCTCTCCTATTTTTCCACACCTATCCGAAAAAGAAAGTTTAAAGAGTACATGAATAGTTTTCTTTCTGTCAGGGTCTAGGAATATTTTTCTACTAAGAAAAAAAGAAGTAAAGGCATATGGAAGTTTCCTCATTCGCTGTTTAGATTTTCCTTTTCCTTTTCCTTTTCCTTTTCCTTTTCCTTTTCCTTTTCCTTTTCCTTTTCCTTTTCCTTTTCCTTTTCCTTTTCCTTTTCCTTTTCCTTTTCCTTTTCCCTTTCCCTCTCCCTCTCCCTCTCCCTTTCCCTTTCCCTTTCCCTTTCCCTTTCCCTTTCCCTTTCCCTTTCCCTTTCCCTTTCCCTTTCCCTTTCCCTTTCCCTTTTCCCTTTCCCTTTCCCTTCCCTCTTCCTCTTCCTCTTCCTCTTCCTCTTCCTCTTCCTCTTCCTCTTCCTCTTCCTCTTCCTCTTCCTCTTCCTCTTCCTCTCCTTTTTCCCTTTCCCTTTCCCTTTTTCTTTTTCTTTTTCTTTTTCTTTTTCTTTTTCTTTTTCTTTTTCTTTTTCTTTTTCTTTTTCTTTTTCTTTTTCTTTTTCTTTTTCTTTTTCTTTTTCTTTTTCTTTTTCTTCTTTTTCTTTTTCTTTCTCTTCTTTTTCTTTCTCTTTCTCTTTCTCTTTCTCTTTCTCTTTCTCTTTCTCTTTCTCTTTCTCTTTCTCTTTCTCTTTCTCTTTCTCTTTCTCTTTCTCTTTCTCTTTCTCTTTCTCTTTCTCTTTCTCTTTCTCTTTCTCTTTCTCTTTCTCTTTCTTTTTCTTTTTTCTTTTTCCTATGTGGCCCCTGGCACATACAAGTGCCTCCTACATAAAAGCATACATGCATACATAAGACCATAATGGGGCTTGGGTGGAGGGGCTCCTGCTTACATCAAGTTGACTGAAGCATTGTGGGGCTCTGTTTAGCCAAGAGGGACTGAACCCAGCACTGGTATGCATTTGTGCAGTCGCAAGACAGACATTGGTCATAGTGCCTGGATGCCAGGTATGTGCACTCTATGAGGATTCACAAAAACGACGTGTAGAATAATATCATTGATATAAAGATACCACTTCCAGGTTTCTTGACATAAAAGCACACCACCTTTCTATTCACTGAGTTCAAACTATTTCAGACACAATTCTCAGGTATGCTATTTTGTTTGAAAAACGTCTAAACCCAGATTTAACATGCTTGGTAATGGAGAAGTGTCCCCAGCTTTAAATCACTCTCATGGTCAATTACTGTCTGTGCAAACACTGCAGTATTTACTTGGTAAAAAAAAAGAGCTTTTGTCCTCAACTTTAACTTGTACCCATTTCTTCCTACTTCCTACTTCACTTCTTTGTGTCTCTTTTTGCTTCCTCATCTCCTTTTACTCTCAGCTATTGTTTTTCTTCTTCATCTCTGTCAGCTTTACTTCCTACCCAACTTTTACCATGTCTGTCTTCTCAGCCTTTTTCTCCCTCCCCATTTCCTCTCACAACATCCCCACTCTTCTGAATTGATCTGCTTTGCAGAATTTCGTTGTGTCTGAGTACAACTGTGGCACACAGCCAGCTGTGATTTAGTCACCAGCAATTTGTTGCTTTACCATGATGAAATCCTGCCACAAACAGAATTCCATCATATGAGAAGAATTTCCTTTATGGAAATTATAGATTTGAATGAGAAGGATATTTCTACTGTGGTAACCCCTCCATCTCCACGCCATTCTTTGCAGAAACAAAAAATTTCATTTACTTCAGTATAAGAGAATGCCAAAACTGGGCCTTTTGGGGAGGGGAAGTAGTAGTGCAAACTACTGATAATCAAGATAAATCAAGCCATGACGTAGAACATAAGCACTATGCTCCATTCAATTCAGCCAGGGAGCTCAACTTCTTCAGCACTGTAGGTTATTTTCCATTTGTAATTAGAGCAACAAAGAAACAGCCTTTCCCTGTTCTGCTCCATCAGCACAGCCCCAGCAAACATCCTCATTTTCAATAACTCTTCCCCTTTATCTCACTCTGCCTGATGCCTAATAAGCTGATTGCTATTTACTTTGGACCAACAGCTAATCTGTTAATGATTGATTTTAAATTTTTACAGCCATTTGTCTTTGGCAGGACTCGAGAGTGTGAGCAGCAGTCTTTCCTACCTGATGAATTGGCTTTTCTTTAAAAAAAAAGAAAAATAAGATTTAAGTCAAAAGTCTTCACTGTTACGTTTTGCTGACAAACAGCTGATATGCAGTGAGCAAAGCTTAGAAAAAACAGCAAATCTTCATACAAAATTCATCAGCCTTTGAAACCGTCAGCAAATAATATAAGTGGACATTTTGTTAATAGTTGTAGAGGGGTAAAGACCTACTTATGAAGTAAAACATAATTGTACTATAAATTCACAGGGTTTAAAATTCTTAATTAACAAAATTGATGCTCGTAACCAAGACTAGGTAGGGGAATACGAACTAATACAGCTACTGTCCTCCAAAATGATCTAAATTGTATACCATATGATATATGTATTACCATGATATATGCCTAAAAGTGAATTTCATTTCCCATTAAAGGACTGCCAAATAGACAGTAGTTATTTTAATTGGTACAACACAGCAGTGCTGTGCAATTTAATCGTTGATTCTAAAAATGGAAAAGTGAATAATAACGGCTTAGCCTGTATATTCTGAAAAGAATAGGAAAAATTCTATACCAGGAAGCTATGCATATTTATAAATGTTGTTTCTTCAATGAGCCACTTAGGGATAGGCCCTGCAAGGAAATAAATCATGTTTAGAATGCCTATAGCATGTCTTACCCGTAGATCTCAAAGCACTTTACAAAGCCAGGCAAGTTGCATGATTATAGTTTTGCAAAGAAGAGAAGCCAAATATCAAACGCAATTTCCCTAACATCCAGAAAGACACAGATCCTAGTTTTGGTTCAGGACCCACACTGGAACATAAACCTAATCCATGAAACCTGTGAAGCCACTTTATGCTAAACTATCAGTAAATTTTAAGAATATATATATATATGCCCATTTTTAAAGCTTTACGTGTGTATATGTGTATGCGCCCAGGATACAAGTACCTAATGAAGGATAATCTGCCAGAAACAAGAAGGCGAGGATCCAAGTACATAATGAAGGATAACCTGACAGAAACAAGGAGGAAACCTAACAGGTTGTGCAGCAGGTCTGACTCCTCACTGATGATGAGACAGCAGAGGAAAGAAGGTAGTTCGATTTTCTTCAGTCCCACAACACAGCTGTGGTACCACAGGTAACCTCAGACAGGCCAGAGTTAGAGAAGTCTAAGGACTACTCCCAGCTATCCCCAAAAGCAGGTATATGGAAGTTATGAGCCACCATTTCCATATATATATATTTTGCATAATTTGGCTGGAACAGATGAGCTGTATCCAAACATAAATATCGCAAACCTCTCAGCTCCTGAGCTCAAAGCTTAATATCTTACACAAAAAGTTTGAACCTGTGGCTGGCTTAAAATGAAAAGTATTATTTTCTTGAAGAAAACAAACACAATTGTAATTAATGCAACATTTTGGTAATAGCAGCACAGGGCACTGAACATCAGTATGAAGGTTTTGTGTTCCAGTGACTGGCTGCATAATTGCAAAGCACCAAAAAGGACACACTGAACTGCTTGAAGGATGGAAGTTCTAATCTCATTAGTATTTTAGATGCCACAAGATGTGGAAGCTCCATCTGCCGCCAGCAATGTCATGGAGAGAATCAGGACGGCTTGGGAACAGGACTCATGGGCTTCCACAATGGTCTATTGACCTTCTGGTGAAGCAGATACCATGTGACAGAGATTGCCTATCTCAGCAGACAGGATGGAAACAGGAGAAAGTGTTAAATATAACCAGGTAGACAGTGATGAATTGACATGCTGAAAAATCGAACGCTTCAGTAATCAGCCTAAGGATCTGATATCAACAACATTTTTCAGTTTTGTCCGAATTCATTGAAAGGTGTAGTTTAGCAAGCTCACTTCTTGTTGGTAAGACCTTTCATCTTTATGCAGGTTTTCTGATTGGATTCTGAGACGTCACCACTGGGCTCCATGTTGTTGCTGTCCTTTGCATAGAAAACAGACAAAACATTTGCATGGGAGTATAATGGCCTGCACAAATCCAGAAATGGCTTGACTTACAACATCCATTAAAAATTTATGACCTTTCCTTAGTTCCAATGAGAAGTTAGGGCCAAATTTCATCCCAACATTTACAAATATGGTTGTGTGAAGCCTCCAAGTGACTTGCAAAACACATCTGTGGTCCTGATCTGAAATGAAGTTCACGTCTCGCCAAGAAAGAAGGAATCTGTCTTCAGGCTTTGCTGCAAGTTGGAGATGACATTTATTGAAGCAGGCTCCATGGCAGTTCCACAGGAGAGGATTTCAGCAAACTGCAGGTGGCCTGGGGGAGCAGTTTATCCATAAATGTAGTTTCACAGGTTGTTTGCCCAGTTTGAAGCGAGGTGAAGTTGGGTACCCTCTCGCCAAGCTGGAGTTGAGTTCCATCCTCACAGCTCTGAGTTCTTCCTCGGATGAAAGCTGTTTACTGAAAACTTGAAACAATGAAATATTGCAGGTATATTTAGCACACTGAAGCTTTTGTAACTATAACTCTAATTACAGAAGTCTAATGAATGTCTTTATGGCTTCATTAAATCTCTGGGATATTTATATTATCCAAAGAAATAATCTCCGTCCATTAAGAGTGCATAAATCCTGAAGCAGAACTTTAAAAATTGCTATGGATATGCTTATTTCATTGCAAAACACGTATAGAGAATTTAAAGAAATCCATTAATAGGATTATATACCTTTCTTCTAAAATATATTTTGGACATAATATTTTACTACAAAGGTCTGACTGCTAGCAAAGGAATGCAGGAGAAGACATTCTAAAGTAATTACTCAGATGGTCAAATGGGCAAAAATTGTTCAAATAATGTTTGAAAGATCGTTCATAATGGAGAAGTTTAGTGTACCTTCGGTCTGTGTAAAGAAGCCAGGTTCCCTTCACCTCAAAATTAAATGCTATGGGTGCAAATGTCAGAAATCTGGAAGTGTAAAAAAAAAAAAAAAAAAAAAAAAAAAGAAAAAGAAAAGGATTTTTTTCCTCAGAGTATATTTATCTCAAGCATGTGCACAGGCATTAAAGGTTCTTTGAATAGCTATAAATTGCATATGCAAAGCACCAGGTTTGCAACAAGATGTGCAGTTTTTGTGGGATCGATTCTGTTACCCAGATAAAGGGGCTGATGCCACCTGAGACGCCCTTGGGCAGCTGCGCTAGCCTTCAACTGCCACTCCAGAAGGGTTTGGATCTCCCCAGGCAGCCAGAACAGACCCCTCGAGTGGCCAAGAACATCTCCAGTGGTACTAGACACCTCTGTGCGGATAACTGAACTTCACCCCACCTGTATTCAGACACGTATTGTGCAGTGTTAGCCCAAAAGGCATCACATAACTCAGTCCCTTGGAGCTCATTGGGACTCCCCTCTTCTTCAGATACCCACCAAAAAGTGGGTCTCACCAGCTGAAAAAAAGCACTTCTGAGGTAGCTATAGATTTCATAGAATCATAGAATCATAGAATATCCTGAGTTGGAAGGGACCCTTAAGGATCATCAAGTCCAACTCTTGACACCGCACAGGTCTACCCAAAAGTTCAGACCATGTGACTAAGTGCACAGTCCAATCTCTTCTTAAATTCAGTCAGGCTCGGTGCAGTGACCACTTCCCTGGGGAGCCTGTTCCAGTGTGCAACCACTCTTTCTGTGAAGAACCCCCTCCTGATGTCAAGCCTAAACTTCCCCTGCCTCAGCTTAACCCCGTTCCCACGGGTCCTGTTGCTGGTGTTAATGGAGAAAAGGTCTCCTGCCTCTCGACACCCCCTTACGAGGAAGTTGTAGACTGCGATGAGGTCTCCCCTCAGCCTCCTCTTCTCCAGGCTGAACAGGCCCAGTGCCCTCAGCCGTTCCTCGTACGTCTTCCCCTCCAGGCCTTTCACCATCTTCGTAGCCCTCCTCTGGACACTCTCCAACAGTTTCATGTCCTTTTTATACTGTGGTGCCCAGAACTGCACACAGTACTCGAGGTGAGGCCGCACCAGCGCAGACTAGAGCGGGACAATCACCTCCCTCGACCTACTAGCGATGCTGTGCTTGATGAACAGATTTCATGCTTTCCCTTTCCCTTCCCCACGTCTGAGGAAAAGTAAGCCTCAGATCCTTTCCTGCCCTGACCCTCTCTCAGATTCAGTTAGACCCTGACTGCCAAAATGAAATACTACTTTCCCTTTTCTCTTCATTAGTCAAGAAGAGATCACATCCTGTATGGGCAACATCAGATCCGTGTTAGGTTTTATACCATTGCATCATTTCCTACTAACATGGCAAATAAATAAACAAACAAACAAACAAACAAACAAAATTTATAAAAAAAAAAACAACATGGTATTCTTCCCAGACTGACTGATGTAGCTAGGAACCTCCTCACGAATTCACTATAAAATTATATTTATATGCTAATCTCAAGTGCAACCCAAACATGCATGAAAAGTACATGTCAGGTCCTCAGCACTGACTATTTTACTCTGCACATCTGCTTCTATTGGGCAGCACTGTGTGCTTACGTAGGCATAGCACAGATAACTCTGCACAGCTCAACAAATAAACAAACAAACAAATAAATAAATAAACATTTAAAACAAAATCAGATGTCTGTGGAGAAGGTAGAAATTTAGAGCTGTGTCTTCATGCTAACCATTCTCTTCATCTTTCTTAACAGAAAAAAATATGCATGATTTTTTTTTTTTTGTGCCTTACCCCAGCCTCACTGAACTTAGTAATAGTGACTCCTCAGATTTCACACAGCTTGGGTCAGATTTTTAGTACATTTCTGTATACACTAGGGACTGGCAAAAATGCCTCAGAGTAAGACATGTAAGTGGCTTGATCTGGTTAGCTTATCAAAATGATTGCACAGTTACTTTTTAAGAAGTAAACACTGTTGGCAGTGGAGGAGTTCTTGCCTGTTTATGTTTTCAGAATGAGGCTAGATTTCTTTCTGGAGCATCCATTTTAACTAACTGTGGCTTAACATTTGGGGATACTTCCTTTCCTCTTAGCAGTGGTGAAAGGCTGCAAAGCTTTGCTGTGTTTGGTGTGTGTGTTTTTTTTCTTGTAGATTTCAGTTTCATGATGCACGTGTTTATGAGGGAAGGAGTGAAAAGGGCTGTAGGCTAAAAATTGTGCTAAGATTTGTGGGAGGGAACTTCTTGAGCAGTAACAGTCTTCAAAATTATCAAGATAGGGTGAATTCACAGTATATATGTGTACAGCATTTGCTGGGGATGTTTGCAATAGTAATAAAGAAATGCACAGACTGTCTCATACAGAGCTGGGTTGAGTAATTTCAACCTAAATGCAACAAGAACATCAGTCCTGGTATTTGGGGTCCCTAAACAACAGCATCATCGTTAATAGTCAGCTGAGATGGTTTGACTTAACCATTTGAATGGAGACATATTGTGAAGCAGCCAAAGACAGATTTTGCAAAGAGCTTTTCCAATGATTTTTTCCCATTTTGGAATACTTCCCGCTTCATAGAATCATCGAATGGCTCGGGTTGGAAGGGGCCTTAAAGACCATCCAACTCCAACACCCTTCCATGGCGGGGACACCTCCCACCAGAACAGGCTGCCCAGGGCCACATCCAGCCTGGCCTTGTACACCTCCAGGGATGGGGCATCCACAGCTTCTCTGGGCAACCTGTGCCAGTGTCTCACCACCCTTTGAGTGAAGAATTTCCTTCAAATGGCTAATCTAAATCTATTATCTTTTAGTTCAAGATCATTCCCCCTTGTCCTTTCATTGCCTACCCAAGTAAAGAGTCCTCCATCCTTTTTATAAGACTCCTTTAAGTATTGAAAGGCTGCACTGAGGTCTCCCCGGAACCTCCAGGCTGAACATCCCCAGCTCTCTTCTAGGAATGGGCAGGCTGGAGCAGATCACTCTCGAAAATCAATTAGTGAAATCCTGGGAAGGGGAAATTCTTACCTCATGCATTAAGAAATATGGCAATTGATTAGACATTACTGATCCTTTAGAACATGATTCAAGTAGTGTTATGTGCACTATAAATAAGGTGATATCGTCCAATAAAATTGCAAACTTTATAAATTTTGTCATTCCAGGAATAGAAGAAGAAAAGGCTAGTTCCTGAATATTGGTGATGATCTCTGAATCTTTCTCAGTTTTCTTTGGATCTCAGTAGCATGCATTTTACCTCTGAAGATAAAATGAGGTCAAACTTTGCTTTCCGTGAAGGTAAAACTATGCAGAAAATGAAAATGCTCCTAATATTCTTAATACGCACCTTTTCTCTTGACTGTCAGAAGTCAAGGAATTTAAACATTTTAGAAAAGAGTATATCCTAATGGAATTTTTTATAATGAACTTCAGTGGACCTGAGAAGCCAATATATTGCAACTTTAAACAGCCTTTCACCATAGGGTCCAGTTGTCAATGTATAATGTATTAATTTAAATTGTAATTGCAGTCAAAGACTTTCTCTCCTTTTCAATTAAATGTACTCAGAGTATTATGAGTGTCTTCTGAGACAGCTCTGAGAAGGCTGGTGGGCCTTCAATTTTAAATCTCTATTTAAAATTTTATGTTTTCTTTTCTCATCTCTTGGAACCTTCAGTATCATCTTTATTTATTAAAATATCAAGCTTCCAACATATTTTCCCACTCTAAAGACAAATCTACCTGCAATGATAAAAACGATCTGGCCCACTCTAAATGCATTAACATTTACAAGTGATCTGCACTTAGCAATTGCTGTTACAGCATTACTTTCCATAGGTCCTCCTCTTACAGGAAAAGTGAGAAGTGAATGACCACAGCTGGAAAAAAAGATGGTGTTGCACACATATGGGTAATTTTCTTTGGCAGTTGTTATCTGAGGCTCAGTTTTAGAAATTTATGTTGAACCTTGTATTTTCTAGTGACTTCAGACACAGCTTCAGGCCACTTCAGTGGCCAGGCCAACTGAAACATTAAAAAGCTTGATCCACAAGTTGTGTTTCTAGATGGGCAGACATCTCATGAGTGTTTGTTTGAAGATCGTTCAAATTTTATTACTCAGAGCAAACATCAGTAGCACTTATTTCTCCTTCATCCATAAAACACCCTTAATTTATTCTCTGTAAACAGCTCATCAACCTGCTCACTTTAATCCTAGATGCATTCACTGATGTTTATAATCCTGTCCTGTGCCCACTTCAACCCATTTAATTTTGTACTATACCCCCTCTAATTTTATCCTAATATAGAAATCTGCTTAACTCTTGCAGAAACGCAGGAAAAATAAGAGTATTATATAACGCAGTAGTAACGTTCCACTAGGACATGAAGGTTGTCTTGCAGTTCACTAAAGCTACTCCTCTACTGTGAAGTTGTATCCTTTTTTCTTTTTACAGAAACAACACTTGCTGTAACTGTGGCAGCTGCCACTTTCCAAACTTGCTCCTTTTTCATTTTCTGCTCCCCATTCCATCTCGTGCACTGTGTTTCTCCTGGCCTTTTTGTATCAGTCTCCTGCATCATTCTTTCTTTCAGAAAAGAAAAAAGTCCATGATTTAAGATGTAATGCCAATTCAGAAATCTTCTCTGAAATATCTGCTTCAGCAGTCAGAAGGGAATTTCCTAACATGAAGTGTAGTTTAGGCATCAGACTCCTTTTACCTGTCTGTGCAGGGGTTCTGCTGTCTGGTTGGGATCAGGTAGAACTTGCCAAGAAGAGTAAATAGATAGCATGGCCCTGAAACAACCTTTCTCTACCTTCAGACTATTGATTTTTTTCTTTGACTGTGCCTCTCCTGGAGTTGCATTTACAACCTGATTTTTTGTCATCTTTTCTCCAGTCCTTGCAATTCTAAAGCCTATATAAGGACCCAGGCAGCTGCAAGCAACAGAGGCTTTCTGGAGGATAAACACCACCACTGACTTCCCACCTGTTTCTGAAGGCATTCCAGTCTTTTTCTCCTGCATGGTTTTCATGGCTGTGGCACAAAGACTACTTATCCTAAACTTGTTAAACCATTGCTATCGGCGTTGAGACATATTAGTAAAGTCTGTGTCCTGTCCTTGCTGCACATTGGTCATAGGTTTACCAGACCATTTCAGCTCCTTTTGTCCCAGTTTCCTCACCTGTTCAAGAGGAGGTTTACAAATATTGGAGAGGTATTTTTGGAGACAGAAGTTACATAATTAATAGGCATTATTATGGTTTGGGTCTGCATCCCTTCTCATCCTGCTCTTCATCCCATCCCATCCCTTCCCATCCTGCTCTGTACGACAGAGTTTTGCTCTCCTGCATAAGAAGTTGATCTTTGTCTGGAATGACTTTTCCTCACTTTGACTCTTGGTGCCCTAGGTTACAGTGGCAAAACTTCGGTGTGACATCCTGCTGCTTTGTGAACATTGTATGGAGAAACATAAAAGTGTATTTGTCCACAGTTTCTTCTATGAATCTGCATATGCATGTACATACACAAATATAAACTGTCCAGTCTACAGAATGACACTGTTGAAGACATTTCTCAATTAGTAGGAAGGATGAGAACCGTGTCCATGTCCCTGCAGCACCCAAAAAGGTAAATATGCCTGAAATGGGCCAATCTGGGTTCTTCTGCCAGGAACCACAACAACTCCGATCTCAGTGGATCTGCACAAGACACTGTCATTATCCCCGGATCATTGACACGATAGACCAAAACAGCTCCACTCTATCGTGTCAATGTGCACTTAGGGAGTCCTTAATCCATGGATCATTGGCATACAATGCTGTAAAATCTCTGTAGGAGATGTTGTGGTGTAGCGAGTCAATGCACACTTAGGGACCCCTCCATTTGTGAATCATTTACAGTGCATCGTGCCAATTTATACTCGGGGAGCCTTTAATCTGCAGGTTGGTGCATTTAGGGGGGCTCTGTATACTAAAAATACTTGTAGGCTTGTTGTAGTGTAGACACAAAGTTCACTTTCTTAAATAAATTTCAGTTTGCTCAGAAAGGACCTCCTGAAGGCATACAGATTCCAGTGGCATGATGATGCATCATGTCATAAAAATCCATAGCTTGCTGGGTTCTAGGGAATCTTTCAAAATCTCATTGTAAGAACAAAGGCCAAAAAAAGCTGCGGCTGTAACCTGTGTGTTTCTGACCCTCCTGCAAGTTTTTAAAAAATGCTTGAGCCAGTCTTTTTAACATGCTGCTTACAAAATAAATTAATCCCACGGGCCTTCTGTGCTAAAGGATCATTGATCATTTTCATAAGAGCACAGAAAGTATCCTTTTCTGCAAATAATGAATGAGTCGGTGATCCAAAAATGTGAAAATTGTGGCAGCTAAATATTTACCCAGGTGATGAATTTTATTTTTTTTTTAAGTGGCCTTCAGTTTCACTGCACACATTGGAGAACTCGCAGATGCCCAGCTACCTAATGACATCTGCTCTTCCAGTCGAAAAGCCATCATTTGCTCCTATGGTGTCGCAACCACAAGTGGATCCGGTTACTAAGAGCAGAAAAAAGACAGCTCTCCTTTTAAATATCCACCCTCCAGTCTTCAGCCTGGTATAAATCACTGTCATTCCATTGACTTCAGTGGGTTTATGCCAATTAACACCAGCTGACAGCCTAGCCCCATATTTAGTAAAAACTAGTTTCCAAGGCTAATGGGGTTGAATCAGACCTTTTGCTTACCAGGCAGCTTTGCCACAGGGAATTTTTCTTTTTTTTCTTTTTTTCTTTTTTTTTTTTTCTTTTCAAAAATTGACTTAAAAATTACTGAAGGCCAGTCTGACCTGCCTTGTTATTTACGATCCTGCGGTTTCTTTTATGAGGATGGAGTATGTCAGTGATGCCCCTTGCCACCGGTGAGCACCACGCGGCTGCTGCCTCCCTCCCAGCCGTGCGCTCAGCAGGAGGACATGGCACACGGAAAACACAAACCTACCCTTGCCACCTGCACTTCACCAAGCAAATCTACCTAAAGCCGAAGCCTTCCTCTTCCTTGAGACCACGACAAAATGCTGCAGGCTCTCAGCCTGGGATGAGAATGATGTCTTGGGGGGCTTTCCTTGCAAATCCAGTGTGGGCAAAGCGTGGCCACCTGGGATGCTCGCTCCTCACGACTCCCGTGATGCCCGTGTATGTGTGGGCACGGGTGGGCGTGCAGCAGCCTCAGCTGCGTGCTCCCCGGCTTGGAAACAAAAGCACTTGACAGGGGCAAGAGTGCAAGCGCAGCAGGAGCCGGGGAGCCAGCCAAGCAGTAATCCAGGGAGTCAGTAGATCAGCTGCGGGGCTGGGGGAGCGAGGGGGGCGGCGGGGAGGGAGGGGGAGAGCTGGCAGGTCTATTTGAATATCAGGCTCTGCCACACTCGGGGCTCCGCTGACAACTTCATTACCTCCGCGTATAAAAATGACTGCAGGGTAATGCAAATGGCTCGTGCGGCGCGCGCTCGCCCGCGTCCTGCGTGCCGGCTGCAGGCCGAGGAGAGCCGGCGACGACGGGGCCCGGAGGCAGATGAGCTTTTGTCCAATTTAATAGGATATCTCTTGGAGGCATGATCCTCCCCTCCCGCTCCCCATGCATTATGGAGTCCGGTGACCCGGCTTTTCAGGCTCGGGGAGGGAGGGGGCTGTCTGCAGCTTGACCTCCTCTGTCAATCAGGGGAGAAAGAAAGCGGGGGGAGAGGGAGGGAGGGAGGCCCATCTATCTATAAGAAATTTCTAATGAATGTTAAGCAAATTTCCTACAGCCTGACATGGTGATCTAATTAATATTATAGAAATGTCGACGGAATATCATTCCGCAGATAGGATTTATCACCTTGAACTGCTGCATAACTGATGGTGAAGGAATGGGCACCCCCGTCCCCCCTGATGCTGATTAAATTAGACATAAGCATCAATATGTTACTTATTGGAGACTAGAATTTCATGCTATTACTCTTCAGTTAATCAGAGAGCTGTATCTTTTTTTAAAAGATATCAGACTCCCAGTTCTGCTTGTCTGATAAAACAGATAAAGGGTTTGACTATATGACACTCACTGTGGGGGGGGGAAAAATCCCAAAGAAATGTGACCTCAAGCAGGCTGAGAGGTCCTGCGATGACCTTGGGGAAGCTCATCCTGAACACGTGGGACCCAAAATGCAGGGTGGCATTGATTCAGATGAAAGGAGCAGCAGCATCACCTTACTGCCCTTTTGCCAAGCATGAAAGTACCAGCGAGGAGGAGGCCTGCCATTCCTCTGCCCAAGATGTTTGGAGACAAGTACCCTCCTGCTGCACAGGATAGGTCCAGGTCCAATTCCCTTGGGCAAGGGCACCCAAGAGCTGCCTCTTGCCCCTGCCAGCCACAGCCCACCGTGCTCCAACATTTACCTGCCTGCCAAAGCCTACAGACCAAGCCGTAATCTTTTCCCATGAGCAGTTTCATCCTAATTATTCATTACTAGTGAATGTGAGTAGCAGATTCCCCTTTCCACGGCGGTATGTAACACCTCGGGTTGATTGTTTTCTTTCTCGACTTCCCTTTGTTTAGCCTCTGTCATCCTTCCTCAAAGGATGTGCGCAGGCAGCAGTTCCTCTCCCAGGAGCTTTGTTTGGTGCTGGGTGATCAGGGCACCTTGGCGCTGGAACAGCACCAACGCTGATGCCAGCGGTGGAGATGACTGACTTTTCCTGTGTCTAATGCCTAACAGAATGATGATATGAAAAAATAAAATAAAACAAAATAGAATGCATTAGCTGTCATTATATTTTGCAGCGCCGTGGCTGTCAAAGAAGTCGGAGCTGCTCAAGAATGTGTAACTAGACAAAATGGGATGAGGCTGAGCATAGGAAAATTGTGACAGAATATCAGGAAACATTTCCTCACCGTGAGGCCTTCAATTGTGTAATGGTCACCCCAGGGAAGCGATAGAAGTCTTGGCACTTGAGTAATTTAAAATTAGACTGGGGAAAGCACAGGGGAATATCCTGTTGGGAGCAATCCTGTATTGATAGTTGAATAGGCAGAGTCACCTAATTGGTCTTTTCAGGCAGAAGTGGGAGGCTGTGATGACTGATCTGTCCCCTAGGCATTAGGTTGCAGAATGACCATTTTGCATCACTAAATGCCTGTTCCCGATTTTCTGGTTGGGCAGTTTAATGCATTTCCAAGCTTGGCTAGCAGAGATGAATATTGTTGCATCTTACATGGGGCATAAAAACGTTCAGCTTGAAAGAAGCTCTTACGGCAGATAAGAGGATTTGTGATTCTGATCCCAAACATTGTGATTAAAATCTAACAGTGTGATGCAAAATGTAATGAAGGGCTGTCAGTACCCTCTCGCTCATGGCTCGATTTCACAACCCACTTAATTTTGCAGGGCTACCAACAGCAGTGACCCTCCCACCCCGCGACGCCGGCAAGCCCTACCTTCCCTTCCCACCTTCTCCCCTGGGCCAGCACTAAGTGGTGGCGGGGCTGCATGGTCAGATAGAGCTCTAAAAATGAGAGCTTACCCTGCGACACCCCCCGAAGACGTGTGCTCAGCCAAATCAGCTCTCAGAGCAGCTGCCTGCAGAGCTGCGTGGATGCTGAGGCCAGCAGAAGAGGGGAGGGATACAGGAGAGCAGCTTCGGGTTGGGGGCATTTGGTGACAGCCCAGACTGAGGTCAGCTTCTGCTGATCAGCAAGCCTGGTCCTTCTTATTTTAATGCTTTGGGGGAAAAAAATAAATAAAATGAGGTGCAGCAAGCATGAGGCCTTTGCTATGGCTTTGTGGTTGATCCCCAAGAGCTCCAGCTACCTCAGGGCCAGGGAGTGATGCCCTCCCCTCTCATCTCCCAATGGGATTTGGGTCCAGCACAGATTTGCAGCATGGTGTTCAGCTCCTCTCCTGGAGCAGCCCAAGAGCCTGGCTTCCAGCCTGAGCTTTCTGCAGCCCAAGGAGATCCTGGTGTCTCCGGAGGGCAATTCACCTCCTGTGTCTTAGGCTTAGCCTCAGGCAGCAGCCTTAGCACAGCATGGGTCTCAATGGCTGTGCAGGGAGCCCAGGTGACTAATTCAGATGAGATTCCTAATTTTCGACAGCTAAAGCAAGCTGGGGTGAATGCCTGCCTTTGGATGTAGGGAATTAGCCCGTGAAGAGCTCGTGCTAATGATAAGCTTCAAAATGATCTTGAAATATTGTTTTAAATATACATTTAGCAATCAAATCTTCGTTTGGAGTGGGAGCTCTGAAAAATACCTTTTGGGACCGAGGAATGTTCTTCATGGTCCCACAATGGCAGTTCTCTCTCTCAAACAGGTGTTTCATCTATCTCACGCATCCCCCCAGGATCCCAAGAGGCACAAACTCACAGATTAATTTTGCTTTGTTTTTTATTAACAAGGACTTTTTTTTTTTTTTCGTTAAACTGCAGAAAGCAGGAACAATTTGACGGCAAGCGAGGAGCAGGGAGGGTGACATGGGCCACTGCCCCGTTGCCAAATCCAGCATTTTGGCTCATGCAGTCCAGCTCCAGACAGCTCCTGGCTGTGGTCACCCACCTTGGGCAGCTCGGGAGGATTCGTGATCACGCCGAAGGAGCTCCTGTATCCAAAAGGAAGCGAGACCTGGGCTGTGCATTGGCTTTAAATGACATGCAGCTGCTGAAGAGCTCCGCGCTGAGGGCTGTCTGCTTGCAGCCTGACACCCAGCACACCTTCCCAGCGCAACTTAAAGACTGTTCTTATTACAGATATAAAGCGGCGATGAGGAGAACGGGTAGCGATTTACTAACACCCTGAAGTGATGAAATGCAGGGAGGGAGGGATGGTAACTTTCCTTCTCGGCAACTGCTCTAACCTACACTAATGAGTAGACTGTTAGGGATTTTCTTCACTTAGCATTTCTCATTATTAATAAATTTTGCACTGACAACTATAAAGTGAACACTTTGGATTTATGCACCTAACCTAATTACATATGCTGCATGTACGCATTTCATTATTTACTTGACAGATTCATTCCTTGATATCATAAATAATTAAAGAAGGATCAAATATTAACAATCAGATACACGTTAATTCTACTCAAATCTGGGGAAACAAACACATTTTATTTTCTGTTCAATAAAAACAAAATAAAATGCTTTCATTAGAAGGGTTTAAAAAATAGGCAAAGTTCTCTACTGTCATTTTTATTTTGCATAGAGTGAAAATTAAAATGTCCAGCTGCTATCTAGTCCCTTTCCAGGAAAGCACACGGCAATTTTAATAAGCATAAAAGGTTAGTAATTCCTTTTTGACGGTTCCTAAATGAAACATTTTGCATTAGTGTTTGTCAGGAAACCTCAGAGGGACGTGACTTCAAATGTAAAGTCTGATCCCGTCCCCAGGAATGTCAACAGCAAATTCATCCCGACTTCAGGCAGGACAGCACCCAGCCCATTATTTCCCACACGTTAGCAGTTTATTTTGTCAGCCTAAAACCCCAAATTCTCCCCCTCCCACCGGGCAGCATCAGATGCACAAGGGCCTGATCCTGCCCTGCGCTGAGTGCCTGGGGGCGGAGAGGAGCCCTGCGTGCACAGCACCCCTGGGGTGCAGCCCTGCTGCAAACACCAGGCAAAATTCAGCTCCTGCTCCTCCAGGTGCATCCCCCCTGCAGGAGCAGCCACCTGGGGCCTCCAGAGCCAGGTCTCTTCTTGGGATTGCTCCCGCTTCAGCCCTGAGTTATAATTAAATCTTCAGGCGAATTATTTGTGACGGAAAGCTGCTCCCAGCCACAAGCCCATACAAACCATCTTGGTTGCTGCACAAATTAAATTGGTGCTTCAATATTTTTATACACGTTATTCAGTATCTCCGTTTGATCAAGAATATCCTCCAATTTGAACAAATTTACTTTTGGATATCACATCCCACGATTCTATCATTTTAAAGGTGTTAAAAATTCATAGATTGCCACATTATTCATCATGCAAGATTAATGCCAGCCTGACAGGTTTTGCAAAGATCCTTGTTTTTTCGTTTTCTTTTTTGTTTCTTTTTTTTTTTTTTTTTTCCTAAGTGCATACAGCAGATCTGCATGAGATGTACCTCAGTTGCTGAATATTGATTATTCACATCTCCTTTCTTATTTCTGATGCTAAAGAGAGAATATTAGGGTGTGATTGTCAGGGTTAGTGTCGCTCTGACCTACACGTGTACTATTAATAATTTATGAGTTGATTTGAAATAGATCTCAGTGAAACGAGCTGGCAATAAGCAGGGCTGTCTAAGATGACAAAGATTCAGAACAGGCCAACTCATGTACATCAGCGTCTCAGTTTCAATCCGAAAACAAAATGAAACAAAAACTCCCTGTGCCTTATGTAGCAGTTGTTGGGGATTTATTGCTCGAAAACACAAAACCAAAGCCCTCTTCCATATTAGAAGTTATTTCTGGATGATGCAATAGACACGTTAGTCAAACTTCCTAAAGTACTGAGCTTATTCAGCAATATAAATGCGCGCAGGAGGGATGGACGGGCAATAAAAGGCATGGCAAGCTGTTGGCCAGCCCTACGTTGCCCGGCAAGCATCTGCTGACAGAGCCAGCTCACAGCCTCCTGCCTCCAACCAAGGGTTGTCTCCCCGAACACGGAGGTAAGAGCAGTGAAGCCCAGGCTCTGCAGAGGCAGCTGCTGGGCTGGGGAGAGGATGCCTGGCAGCTCATGGGTCGGCCCCACAAGCAGCACGGCGCCAGCTCGCCCGGGAGCAACGAGCCCCATCGTCTGCATTGGGATTTTCTATCTCTGCCTTCTCCTCTTCTCAGCTGCAGGGCTCAACGTGCTCACAGCTCACCGATGAGGTGCGTTTCTGGGTTCCTTGTCGCAGCCACATCCCCTTAGCTGGGGTGGAAATATGGCAAGGAAGATGTTTGTTATTTTTTTTTCATACATGGTGTGCTACAAAAACAAACGTGGAAAGCAAACATATATCTAACCTCCACATTAAGGAGACTGCTACCTAAACCACAAGCAGGGAACTGTTAGGCACAGTCAAACTAGTCACTACTTTGATGCAAACCTGAAATAAAGATGTTCAGCCACGGAAATTACATCCAGCAGCACAAGCTGCAGCGGCAGAGAGCAGCACGTCAGCCCCACACGGTGACACGTGGACAATGCGGCGGGATGACACCGCTCCTCTTGGTGGGAGTGCTTTCTCCGCCTGTCTCCCGGGAGTTTTGTAGGAAACCTTCCCTCTGAAGGTGGCAGCGAGCCCTTCGGAGGCCTGATTAATATTCCCCGCCAGTGCTGCAGCCCGCAGGTGGCTGTTGTCTCACAGCCAGCGCTGCGCGGAGTAGCGGGAGGAGCAGGGGCTAGAGAAAAGAAAAATCCTTTATCTGCCTGTGGAGTTTCTGCACGTGCACTGTGTCAATACCTGCCTCTGCAAGAGGGGAGCTTGAACTCCTCCAACCTACCCAGCACCACACGATCTAGAGGCAGAAACAGGCAAGTGGCTCCCAGGATGGTGCTGCCTCTCAGCACTGCTCCCTGAGGAACTGCTGCTCGAAAAACCCCATCAAAGCACTGCAAGGAGGGGACAAGCAGGAGCAGGTGACCCAGCCGCAGGTCACATCCCCAACATGACTCACAGCCATGGAGGTGCCCAGGGATGTGGAGGACAGCGAGACCCTGGGGTCCTCCTTGCCATCCCAGCTGGGAAGGACACAGAAGTGGAGAGCTGTGGAGTATATTCTCTAGGAGCAACATTTCACTTCGGGAATCCATATCTTTAGAGTCTCCTTCTCAAATTATCACCCCACACCGCAGCTGGGAACTAGGGCAATGCCTCCAAAGAAATTCCAGGTGCTGCAGAGGTTGATGGCCATGAGGGCAAGCACATCACCACCGACGCCATGCACTGACTGCCCAAGCCATTTTTCACTAAGTTTAGCAGCCAGGCCTACACTTTCTTGGGTTTCACCCAGGGAAATCCCAAGTACTCGGTTCACAGCCCAGCAAAATGCTTTGTAGGCTCGTAAGCCCAGAAATCTCAGCTGCTAGCAGGATGCGGCACATCAGCGCACATCCAGCTCATCAATCCCGCATGTCAATGAATTTGCCATCCTCAGAAGGAAATGCGAGCCTCGCCTTTTCACAATGGCTCCAGCATCATCCAGGAACAAGGAGGGACAAACTAAACCAAGGCATTTCCTAACGTGTCTCTTCTGTGGGAAAGAGGAAAGATAACATTGTACTTGGGGCTTTTGGGAAGGACGAGAGCTTGCTTATTTACAGGCAGTGGCCCGGGCTGATAAATGCCTTGTAGGAAGCCGTTGTGATTAGCAAGGAGCGGGGCAGGAGGGAAGAGCCCCTAAAGCTCCAGGCACAGCACAATGCTCTGGCCTTGGCACGGTGCTCGCCTCCTGCTCAGAAGTCACCGTCACTTGGTACAAACAACACAGAACCAGGCACACGCTCACAGGGCCTTCTGGTGAAACATCTCCATCACCACCCAGAGAAAATAAAAAGGAAAATATGAAAGGAAAATATGAACCTTATAAGGTTCATCTTGTTTTTAATTAAATGGGTTGTATCAATCTAGAAAAAAAAAAAAACACATATATATTTCTAAATGTTTGGAGGCAATTTCTGAGACCTGCTTTTAAAATAGGATGGGAGCCCATGTCGTGCTTCCCATCAGCAAAACACATCCTCCAGGTGTGAGGAGAGCTGCACCAGCAGAACAGGGAGCACAGCTTTTACACGGCGAGTTTGAAGCCCAGGTTTGCAGCGTTTGTTCACACAAACAGCCTTACCCCTGCCAGCAGAACTTATTATTTTAATAAGTTCTCGTGGATGGATGAGTCAAGACTGAAAGAGCAAGCCAAAATCTGTCAATCTGTCCTGCAGTTTTTGGGCAGTGTCAGCCCTTCTTCCCTCAGTCCACTTCCAATGATAACACCAACATTAACAGGACTGTGGCACTGCTGCATGGCTCCCTCTGAGAAAATCCTGTCAGTGCAGCTTATTTAACCACTGTAAACAAGGGGCCCTAATTGCCTCTTTCTTCTCACCTCTGTTTTTTACTGTATTTTTTTAATTAGTGAGCCGCGTGAGTAACCCCTTTTTTTTTTTTTTTTTCCAAACTGGGCATAAATCTCTGTCCCGAATGCTGCAACCTGAGGGATAATTAGGCCCAAGCTTCCAGATGCAACAGATGTCTGGGGGAGTTTGGTTTCCCAGCGCCGCAGTTCAGAGTGAAGCAAATTCCTTTCAGGTGTTTCAAGTCAAACAGCAAAAACCAGGGCCCTGCCACTACCTCCTCCAAACACTTTGTGCCTATGGTGAGGGTGAGACTTTTTGGGAGGAGCTCGGCACTTGGTCCCAGCCGTCAGGGGAGAGGAAGGGTCCTGGCTCCTCCCTTGTCTGCAGCAGATCCCCCGGACATCCCCGCACGTCACCTCGCCATTCCTCAGTTTCCCCAGCTGTAAAATAGCAGATCCTGTTTATGGCACGCAAGGTTGAATTAGTCCCTCATTGCAAAGGACTTTGAGACCTCAGGCAGGAAAGCTTTATCATAAACACAGAAGAATTAGTGACTTCCTACATCCAGCCATTGATATGCAGGCTGTGATGCCAAGGGGTTGCTTTGACTTCCCAACAAAACTCAAGCCATCCAAAAGTCAAACTTGCTTCAGGAGTTCCTTTTCTTGTGTGATTGTGTTTGCAGCATTTTGATGGATGGACAGACAGCCACACCCCACCTCCCCTCCCAGTGCCCTCGGCCTGTACAAACAGCAAAAGCTGTGAATCTTCTACAGAGAGGAAAACAGGAGAAGATTCTTATAAATAGCACATATAAGGCATTTTTTGCCATATAATAGGAAGCCATTCTGTTGATATGTACAGTTTACTCTTCCAACTTTCTTGAGGCTAAGTACTGCTCTCCCAAGGTAGATATGCACAGAGCTGTTTTCCTGTTGGGGCACCCAAGGGGAGACATGGCAGGGGAGTGATGGTTTCCTTCACAGGATGAGTCAGAGCAACAATATCTCGATAGACAGCCTCCCTAGGCAAAAGGTAGCCTTTGAGAATAGCTCTCCGCACACCCTGGGTACTTCAGTCTCATAATTGAAAGCATGGAGCCTTCAAATGAACATAAGCAACAAATACAGACACGAATGTGAACGCTGGATTTGTCGGTGAAATCCTGTCCCATGCTAAGACCTCAAAATTCCCACCAGCTGAATTAAAGACCAGTTTTATGGTGAGAGTTTTGGGTGAAGACCAAGTTGTATGTTATCACCTGATGGCCTTCACCTCAAGGAACTGTTTGAAGTGATTTCCATGGTCCACAAAACCTCTGAATCTGCTCTTGGATGCGAGACACCAGCAAGTACCGGGAGAAGACCTCAGGCACAAAGCGATGCTTCCTTCCCTGGGCACCTGCCCGTCTCTCAGCCTCACACTGCCTTCACAGGGGCAAACACACAAGGCCAGAATTTGGCAATCAAATGCAAGAAATAGTCCTTTATCCATGAAAATCCAGTGCAGGGAATGAGATGCTAAAGTATCTCAGGGGGTCCAGACCCAGGTGAGAGGTGTTCTGAGGAAATCAGGGCCCCAAGGTCAAGTGTTTGACATCCTCACCTGACCCAGGCTTTTAAGAGACCCTACCTACCTATGGCTACTGGATATGTTTCCCTCACAGTAAACCTTTTTAAGTGTGTATTGCTCACAGAGACCAATTGATCTAAGAGGTCTTTTCCAACCTAAATGGTTCTATGATTATTAACCATTACCATGCATTGAGGACTCAGGACTTAAAGTACACATAAGTACACCAAAAACTTGAATTTTTAGAATAGTAGGAAATAAATCTAGAACTTCACGTACTACTGATTGTCTTTCAAAAACAGAAATGTATTTTAATTGCAGTTGGAAATTACTGTTTGAAGATGTTCTTTAATTCAAAGCAGGTATTTTTCTGCTTTCAGGAAAAAAAACTAACCATAACACATTCACAAAGGCCACCTATTGGTTCAAACAAGAATGTCATTTTTAATCTGAATGGCATTCAGAAGACAACATTTTTTCAACTTCAGTGTAAGCAGCACAATGTTTTTTTCCATTGACTTCAACTGAACCAGCCATTGATATTTTTTAACCATTTCTACTCTGATATTTGCATTTTGCATTTACGCATAAACTGAACCAGGCCTTCTGTATTGGGATAAGGTACAAAACATCCGAAGCAAAGATGGTTTTGTTCAGAAGGTGTAGCTGTGGTGGATTATTTGGTTGATTGTTTTCTGTACTCTGTTTTCAATATCATGTTTTTGCTTTGTTTTCTGACTAAGCATCAAAGAATAAAATCAGTGTAAGGGTCAGACCAACCACCCATCGCAGCTGACGACTGTTCTCTTACCTACAAGCAAAAGAGGAGGGGAGGACACTACTAGTAATGAATATTAACTATTTATTTTGCAAGCACCAAAATCGTGGGTGACACTGACAAGTTATACCGCTCTGGCATATTTAAAATATACCCATGGAAAGAATCAGCCAAAGCACAAACGCTTATAATCACAATACCCAGACGAGTTTTAAAATGCTTTGTTTGGTTCTTTTAAACAATGCTAAGCTCGGACATACGCCGGCGCGTTTAATTTAACAGGGAAATTAGTTCTGCCTGATCAACGTTTTAACAGGAGGATTAGAGCAAAGTGTGTAGCTGCTGTAGAAGCCCCGTGCTTTGCCACTCCTGGTCACAAACACGCAGAGACTGGGCTGACCAAGGCCCGGCCCAGCCATCGCCTGCTGGCTGTGTGCGATGAGCTGATGTCAGGGGACAGTGTGGCATGAGCGGGTCCCGGCACCAAGCACTCGACCCCAAACTGTGGCTGAGTCTGATTGTCTCGGCATGATGGTTGGAGACAGCACCAAGGGGCCTGGGTGAGGCTGTCCAGGGGATTTGGGCCTCACAGCCCTGCTTGATGCTTTCTGTCCTCAGCCAGCACCTGGCACCACTGCCTCACACGGCCATGGTTCCCCTGCCGCTCCCCCCTTCCTTGTTCATGCTCTTCCCCCAGCTGTTATCCAGAAATGACCCACAGGAGGCTCTGAGTGATCACAGAGGGGTCACCAAAAAGCATCAAGCAAAGAAACGACAAGAAAAGGGAAAACGCCCCCTGCCATCAAGTGGCATCAGCCTGGGAGAGGGTACCAACAAGAGCATGGTGATGCCTCCTGGAAGCCTGGGGACCGCGTGCCCAGGACCAAGCCACCAGCAGAGGCCACGGCACGGAGCCCAGGCCTCACCCCAGGCCTCCCATGGGAGGATGGGAGCCCCAAATGGAGCATGGCCCCCTGCCATCGCCTCCGGCCACCACAGGACCGCCAGCACTCGCCCTCCTCTCCCTCCCATGCTCCGCTCCATGCACAAGCACATTTCTCTTTTTCATATTTTTTTGTTCTTGTATTTATTTTTCTCCTCTCTCCCATTCCCCCTGTAACGCCGAGCAGGGCTGCTGATTACAAAAGAGGCAGCTTGACTCCAGCAATAGGTCTTCTTCACTAATCCTCACTGTCACGGAAACTCCAGCTGCTGCAGGAATAAGAGGCTCAATCCATATTTGCCAGCTCTAATATGAAATCTGTCAGGGCCCAAATTAATGAGTTCCAAATTCCTTACATCACGATAACAGGTTAAGACTGGTCAATTAATTACACAAATCCTCCCCGACTCGGCGTGCGTTTTCGGGCGGGATTGTGCCTTACATAACGCGGTGACACCAGGACCCCCGGCCCCCTGGTGCCATGGGGAGGCTCCGGGGGGCTGAGGGGGTGCCCGGTGTCACATGGGGGCTCCCCAAAACTGCTCCTGTCGGGACGGGACTCGATGTGATGCCGTGAATAGATACATGCAGGGGTGATGAGATAGGGTACGGTGAAATACGTAGGAAAAATGACGTAATATTTCACAGAAATTTCACAGGATGATAGGGAGTGGAAGGGGCCTTGAAAGATCATCTAAGCCAAGCCCCCTGCCAGAGTGGGAACAGCTCGATCGGGTCACGGAAATGACAATGAAAGGATAGAAAATAACAGAAAGTAAAATAGAATAATATAAAAATATTAAAGTAAAATAAAATAATGTAAAATAAGAGAAATAAAATAAAAGTTAAATAATGTAAAAATAAGTAAAATATAATGAAATAAAATGAAATAAAACGTAATACAAAATAAAATAAAATAATATAAAATTAAATAAAATGTAAAACAATAAAAAGTAATGAGAAAGGAAAAGAGAAAATGAAAAGAAAAGAAAAGAAAGAAAAGAAAAGAAAAGAAAAGAAAAGAAAAGAAAAGAAAAGAAAAGAAAAGAAAAGAAAAGAAAAGAAAAGAAAAGAAAAGAAAAGAAAAGAAAAGAAAAGAAAAGAAAAGAAACAATCAAAGAAAAAGGAAAAATAAAAAAGGGAAAAAGAAAATAAAAAAGCGAAAAAAAAAGGGGGAGCGAAAAAAAGCGAAAATAAAAACTGGGAGAAAAAAAAAAGAAAAATGGGAAAAAAAAAATCAAAATCCGATCAGATGGCGGCGGGGCCCCGCAGCACACCGCAGCCCGCGGCCCCGCGCAGCGCCGCGCTCAGGGAGCGCGCATTGCGCGCGCGGCCCCGCCCCGCCCTTGCCGCTCCCGCTGCCCCACAGCGCCCCCTGGCGGCACGGCGCGGGGCTGCACGGCGCGGGGCGGGGCCCGGCGTCTCCGCCCCCCCCCCCCCGCGGTTGCCAGGGGCAGCGGTTGCCACGGGTGACGGGAGCGGGGCCGCGCTCCCCGCCTGCCCCCCCCTCCCCCCGGGGGGCCGCGGGCACGCGCGCGGGGGGGGCACGCGGGGACACGGGGCGGGGCGGGGCCAGGTAAGGGCGGGACGCGGGGGGGGGGGGGGGGGGGGGGGCACGGCCCGGGGCGCTGCCTGCCGGGGCCGCGCTCGTCCCCCGGTGTTTTTTCCCTTTTTTTTCCATTTTTTTTCCTTTTTACCCTTTTTTCCTTTTTTTTTTTTTTTTTTTCTCCCCATTTTCCCCCTTCTCCCCTTTTCCTTTTGTTTTTCTCCGAATTTTTCCCCTTTCTCCATTTTTTCCCTTTTTCCCATTTTTTTATTCCCCTTTTTTATTCCTTTTTTCTTCTTTTATCTCCTCTTTCCCTCCTTTTTTCCATTTTCCTCTTTTATACTTTTCCCATTTCCTCCCCCCGCTTTTTCCTTTTTCCCATTTTTTCCTTTTCCCCCTTTCTCATTTCCCTCCCTTTTCACCTCTTTTCCCCCTTTTCTCACTTTTCCCTATTTTTTCCTTGCTTTTATTCCCTCTTCTCCTCCCTTTTTCCCATTCCCCTCTTCCCTTTTCCACTCTTTCCCCCGATTTTTTCCTTTTTTTTTTTTTTTTTTTTTAACTTTTTTCCTCTTTTTTCCTTTCTCCTTTCTTTCTTCCCCCCCCCCCCCCCCCCTTTTTTTTTTAATTTATTTTTCCTCTCTTTCCTTTTTTTTTTTCCTTTTCCCCCTTTTTCTTTACCCTGGGGGGGAGATTTCATCGTCTCTTCCCCCGAGCACTGGGGCCTTCTGCAGAGAGAACCAGCTCGGGACTGGAAATCCTGATTTATATTTGGGGCAGCACTGTGAAACCCACCGGGGAGAAACCCTCTGCAGTGACACCTCCACCGATCCTCCTCCTTCAGCTACAAAGAAACACCCACGGCTTTATTCCATTCACCCCGAACACGCTGGCCTTATCTATAGAGATACAGATATAGATATCTATATCCTATATTCTGACACATCACAACTGCTGGGTACCTCTATCCTTTAAATACCATACCAAAAATAACTGCAACATATCACACGTCAAAAATAAAAGAACCTCGGGCACAAAGCATTGCAGTGTTACATAGTAGGATTTAAGAGTATAAACTTCCTTAATGCTTACAAAACTCCACCCTCTTTCAATTAGGATTTTCTTTCCCTAAGACAGTTTCACATCTTCCTAGAGAGCGTATTTCATGTCCCCAAATAAGTAACAGGTTGCTTAATACCAGCTCATAATATCCTGAAGTTACACGTTACACAATTTGATAGCATATGTGACTGGAGTTATTTTTATTTCACCAAGAAAAGACAAAAAAATAATTAAAAACAAGCAACCAAAGACAACTTATTACATATGTACACATCACAAAAATAGCTGAAGTGTAATTACACAGGGTAAGTCATGAAGAGAATGGGATATTCATTTAAAAAAAAAAAAAAAAAGGAAACCTTAATGACAGGTTTAGACACAGGATAAAAATAGTAACATGATTTAATGAAATAAAACTTTCAAGAAATCATCACATAAAATGAGAATATAACATGTACGCATGAGATAAAGCACAGCGTTTGAGTGCAATCACTTGAGCACAGAATTACTGCCATTCAGTGAACTTGGCAACAGCAATGAGACGAAACCAGCAAACCAGAGCTCAGCCTGTCTGAAAAACTAGCAGGAAACAGCATTATTCAAAACTAAGGAATAAGAATCAAAATAGCACTGGTGCTTTCCTAAAATCAAAGCACGTGATGGTGTTGAAAAGTCAACACATCACGCAAGTCACAGAAGACACTGAATGCTTTATATTTAAAATGTGAATTTATAATGCATATAAATGTTCCCAATTAAGATGTCCTAAAGCATTCATGTGCCCTTACATGCAGTTGATGCAAAAATAAATACTAGAACATAGAATGCTTTTCCTTCCCCTTTAAAAGGAAAAATTCCAGCACTACTAGCTATACAAACAACATCCAAAAGATAAATATTTAAACAAATTTATGTCAAAGGCAGGAAGAAAGTTCTGCTACAGTACTCTGGTTTTTGAGCAGTGACAAAGGAAATAACAGAATAACAACAGAGCTATTAGAAAACAAATATTTATTTCAGAAACATCTCCATTTGGAAAACACATGCCAGCACACAAACACAGATCAGCTCCTAGAATGGCACAAAAATAGCCCCAAAGGCTGGCCAGTCCTTGTGTTTCTGCAATGTGTGTCAGATACTGCGGACGTTGTAGCAGGGCAGCATTGTAAAGTGCATCGTTTAGCTCCATCTTTTAAAACAAAATAATCGTTAAAAATTTTAAAAAATAAAATAAAAAACACTACCCAAGTCCTGTGTTAAATAAAAGCATTAATATATTTCTCAGATACAATTCCAGGTTTTGGTTTTCACATTTTCCCCATCTTTTAAATAAATTTTCTAAACGATTTTTTTCTAGTAATTTACCACCTTAAAAAAAAATAATTGAGCAATCAAACCATCTCCGTGTGGCAGTAATAGCAATTTTTAAGCTACTTTTAGTGATAACTTGTTGCTTTAATTAAATGTTATCCCTTTTGCATTAAAATAGCTTTGCTGCTAACTCGCACACAAGCTGAGATGGTGAATAGATACATTTGTGCAATTCAATAAGACTAAGCAAAAAGAAACAGGGGTATTTATCTTACGAAAGTGCTACCATCAACAGAAAACAGTGGCTTAAAGCAGTTACCTAAGAGATGTTATCCTCAGGCTACTAAAACATGTTTCTAAAATTACACAAATTCCCAGCTGGATGCTTTAAAAAACCATGCCCACACATGCCTAGGCTACCCTTTATTAGGTGGCCATTTATTAATCTATTGTTGTTGTAATTCACGGGCTTAAAACGTTCCTTCTTCGAAAGGATCCACAGATTTCTAAAAAAACCATATGTATTTCTTAAAAAATATACGGATTTCCATTTTTAGGCTGGGTGCTGAAGTGTACGGGAGCTGTGCTGGGGCGGCCGGACCCCCTAGCTCTTTTTAATAGCAGTTAAATGTCAAATATAAATACAACACCACGGCGAAACATACTCCTTTGACAGAGCCCGGGACAAGACACTGCACAGCTGCTGTTAACAATAAAGAACAAAACTGACGTTTAATCAAAATAAGCGTTGGTGGTTGCAACGTTGTGCTCGAGCCTGCCTTTTGTTTGTGGGGGGAAAAAAAAAAATCAGCATCGCAACGTGCTAACTACAGCGACAATGCAAGCAGCAGCTCCAGTTATTCCCAAGGACTGGAGGCCCACGTTTGTACAGCACGTTACAGCTGCACGAGGATCATCATCATCATCTCGGGGTGGCAGAGAGCCTCCATCTGAGCCGCCGAACTACAACATCCCTCCTGACATCTTCGTGGAGGTGCCCGGAGTTAAAGCGCGTCGGGCGGAACCCTGGCCCTCGTGTAGCCAGTGGAAAATTCAGCCGCTGGTCTTAATGGACTTCATCCAAGATTTTTCACTGGGAATGAGTATCCATGATTTCCCTGGGAACTGAGAATCTTCACCAACCCCAGAAATGATGTCATTTTTATTAACATTTCCAACTTCTAAGCAACCGTACTCAAGAATTTTGGCCTCCAGTTCTCATACGCGATAAAACCAGGCCTTCCATAAACATTACAGAAAGACCCGAGGAAGATATATTTATATCTCAAATTGTCAGCAGCATATAGTTTGTACAAATGTTGTTTTGCTGATGTTGCTGAGCTACTTGAAAAAGTTAATACCTTGTGGGGTATGTAATTTCATCACCAATGTCAAATGACTTCTAAAGATGAAACTTCTCTGTTGCAAATTACAAAAAGATGCTTTGAATATATTTGATATGACCAACTTTCAAGCTGAGGAATTAAGTTATCTTTATTTTTCCAGATCTAAGACATGCACTCACTATGAGAAATATTTTCACAGCCGTGTCAGTCAATGGAACATGACTGACCCAATATTGAGATTTTAACAGTTACAGAAAGCTAAATGTAATAGGTAACACGTAGACCTGAATCGACGCACATAATAAATCAAAGGAATAACATCAAGGTCTGTTTGGAAAATTCTCTAAGGACATATGGTTGTATTGGCAACGAGTCCTTTAGGTACGTGTTACTAATAAGTTGCATTTACGTGGCATACGTAACTTGGAAATACATCAGAAACTACTCTGTGCTGTCCTTGGGATAGGAATACAGAAATGATTTTTCATGATTCTTCAGAAGCTGGGTTTGCTTTACATCCACAAGAAATGCTGTCATCACTAGGTCCAAGCCCGGAGGATGAACTGCAGAAAAGGGGAGAGGGAAAAAAAAAAAAGAAAAAAAAAGGAGGAAATTGGTTTTCACAACACACTCAAAGCCTGAGTAACAGAGGAGAACTTTAATTATCTCCAGTCACAAAGAGAGACAGGAAATTTGGACTTTTAATTAGCCATTTGGAGTGCAGTTGGATATTTTTTTTAGCAAGATAATTTAAACGCGAATAATTCAAGTCTGACTAAATGAAATTCACATAATCAGAATGCAGATAATTGAATTTCTACTGCATTCATTAATTCAGTGTGGAGGTGTGTGTGAAGACTTCTATGATGAGCTGTCACAGCTCAATAAAATCTCAGTCAATTAATTTTTTCATTATCTTAGTATTACATCAACAAAAAAGTGAAGCATGCGCGTGTGTATGTATATATAATCTCAGAAAGTAAGGAAATACAGAAATCACCTCTCCGAATCGGAGTCTGCATCGTTTTTCCCTTTTTTTCCCTCCTCATCTTCTATAGGAAAACGTCTGTTCAAAGAGGCAAACTTATGAATTGCATCAGCGACAGAATATTTGGTCTGTCCGCATACACAAGCTTCCATATCTTCTGGGCTTAGCTGAGTCTGTAGGAAGAGGTGAAGCCTACTGTCTGAAAGCAATAATGCATTCTGTAGAATCCTGGAAAAAAAAAGAAAAATAAAAGCGAAATGTTTTTATAGAGATACACACACGCATTCTGAAGCATTTTACCAGAACAAATTCTAACTGATGTCGTACTGTTAAGTTTTTATATGAATCCTAAATCAGTTGCAGAAGGTAATGAACATATTAAAATGATTAGGTGTGTGTTACTTGCTTACTACGTTATTTGGAGTTTTAGGTGAGTAAAAACACGAGGCTAATAGTTAAGCACATCTGCTATAAGAATAACTTCAAGGACATTTCTCCCATTTAACCATCTGTTATTACCACATGGATCAATTAATGATTTTTAGGCAGTTGGAGGTATATACTCTTATGAAAATTTGCTCTCTGATTGATAACTGTCTATATACATTTTAAAATGGCTAAGCTTTTCTTTTTTCTTTGGTGGGGGAAAGAAGTGTGTACAGAGAGAGGACTTCAGACACACGCAGTGCCAGGACTTTGAAATACCTGTAAACAACAGAGCTGACACTCGCCAAAATCTGTTTACACTTTTACAGATACACACGTTTAAGCTAGAGTGAAAATGCTGATACTGAACGCTATTTTAAATGCACCTATAAACTGTTTTCAGGGAACCTTGAATACTATTTCATTCTAGCTATGCTTTTCAAAAGTCCATTTTCATATTTGGTTTATATATATTCCATGCCAAGTCTTCAAATACATTTAGCACAGAGCATTTAAACACAGTACGAGTGAAGAAAGAACAACACATTCCAGTAACACAAAGTTGTAGAGGTACTTTTACAAGGAGGAGAACTGCAGATCATTATCACTATTTTGAAAAAAATAATGCAACCTTCCTGCAGCATTTATCTACCGAAGGAATTCTTCAATACATATGTCTCAGATTATATAACAAGTGACTTTTTGCTTACGTGTACACGTAATTTTTTTTTATTCGTATGACTAAAAGTCATCAGAGCCTATAACCATGCCAAATAATTCTCCATGAAAATTACTTAAATATCTTTAAGCAAACCATAACTATTAGAGTCATTATTTACCTATTTCTACCCACTTAGGTTACAAGTAGTTACCCAAAAAAAGTCATCACACCATGCAAGAGGAAACAAGAAATGACATTAATGCAAGAAGTAGTAAAAGCAGTAAGAAATTGTGCATTTGATAGGTACTCCAACTAAAATGAAATGTATAACTGATTAGTTCCTTCTATCAAAAAAGATTAATGATGTGCTTGGACTGTAACATTTTAAAATACAAATACATTCTGAAATCCAGGCTCTAAAGTAGCCAACATTACAACAACATTTAATTAATATACTAAAAAATGTCTGACTTTATCTAAGCCTATAAAATTCTGTCAAATCAAAATAAATAATAAGAGATATCTAACTGAAAACGTAGGATATTTCTGTACTCACATTTGCCTAGGAAAACACACACACACTCCCAGCCAAATAATTCAAACTTTGTTATCTTCCAATGAGTCTAATGATCTACCAGGTGCATGTAAAATTCAGTCTCAGAAGGACCAGATTTTGCTAAAACTCAAACACATTTTCATACCCCCATAGTCTTTTTAATCCTATATAAAGTCTCGCAATTTTACTTTAAAATAAATATAGCAAATAGAGTATACCTCCGTGAAATCAATGCATGCAGTGTTTAAATACACTGAAAAACGTCTTAGCAGTCAAAGAAGCAACCAAACGCTAAGTAAAAATGATCCAAAGCACAGAATTTACAAGTCTACACACCTTGACAGCAACAGCCTCATGAATAGTTTGGAAAGTCATCATTCACTGGCCACTAAGAGAGGATCTCAGCCTTGACTCTTGATAAACATAAATTCCCAAAGACGACAAACATTGCGACAAAAAGTAAAAGACAAAATAACCATCCCACACAATAAATCCATGCTTATAGTTTATGCTCTTGCAGGAGTAAATTTTCTCCTCCCTCTCTTCCTCCTCTTAAAAAAAAAAGAAAAAAAAAAGTATAAAAAAATAACATCTTGGAGCTTACTCTGGAGTAACTATGAGTTACCAGTTTTCCCAGGCTTGGGAGCACAGCGAGGGGATGCACATTGCTGCAATTCTAACATTTGCGTGTCTAATACAAAGTAACACAGCAAAAGCCAAGATATTAAATTCTGCCCATGGCATTCAGTTTCACAGATTTTCCTCTTCCTCTACCTTCAAAAGTTTCCTGCCAACCAGCGAAAACACGAGTAACTAACTGCTCATGAGATTACACCACACTTACAGCTTTGTTGCTGCTTGAAATGTATTTTATTTTCTTTATAAAATAATGGGTAATCTTTAAAATTGATTTTAGATGGTTTGAGGCATTACACCAGAGAAGTAATGAGCACTAATGTCAATGATATTGGACACAAATTCATTTTAGCTTTATTTCATGTCCAGTACAATTCTGCTAAGCCTTGAACTGCTAAAGCCCTGTTATTAACTCAGCGGTAACCTAACACAGGGAACAGCAAACAAAAGTGATAAGAGTACAGACTGATCAGGACCTCAAGGCTACCGTCCTTTTTCTGCAGCTATAATTCAATTTCCAATTTTACTTTACATTGGACTCATTATTTCACAGTCATTTTCTTCTCTGCTTCACAGTGCCATCTGGAGGTGGAAAGAGTGAAGGGAAACCGAGGGGATGAAATTCAATGTGCACAAGGCTAATCCCACATGCGCGTTTTGGGGGCGGGCTGGAGGATACCAAACACACAAAGCATTCTGCAACGCATTTAAAGCCCTCCTGCAAGCAAATATACCCACACCTTTCACCCAGTCGCATACCCTTGAAACGTTTCTTCCTTCTTTTAATTAAAAAATAACTTCTGCTTCCCCCCCTCACCTGAACCAACAGGTTGGATCGCTTTTTAATTGCATCCTTCAAGCGATCAACATGAAAAATAAATGCTGTGCTATCCGTAAGGGTTACATTTTCCTGTTGGAAATGCTCCCGTTGCAAGGAAACGACCACACGTTTGTCACCAGATGCTGTGGTGGCATTAAGTGCTGGTACAGCAGTCGCCCTTCAGGGCCTTCGCTGTCCCAGGGACACGTTGCGGGAGCTGGTGGGAAAAGCAGGTTTGGCTCCAAGGCCTTCAAAATGAAGGAGGCAGGAGAAAAGGCTGAATGCCCTGATGTTACTACACAGATACACGTGTGTGGTGTGAACTCAACCAGTAGCAGAGTGTCAGTGCCGAGCCGCAGTCGCAGTGAGTGGCGTCGCTTCTCCCCGCAGCCGTGCTGATGCAGGAGTCACGGCTCCCTCTGCTAACTCCTACAAGCTGCCTGGCCGCGATCAAGGGAACAGCAGACTTTCTATGCATGCCTAGAATAAGAATGCAAGGCTAAATCCTGCAAGTCTTCATCACATCAGTAGTCATTACTTGTCAGAGATCTCACTCCTCTCTGCCAGATTGCTCACATGCATAATGACTGCTTATGTGATTAAGGGGGCTGCAGGATAAGGCTCTACGTTTGAATTACAGATAATAAAATCATTTTTTATTCGTGGCCATGCGGATCTCTGTTTGTAAGCTTTCAGTAAACGCCCGTGATCTCTAGACCTTTAAAGAAGAAGGGCAGAAAAGGCGACTTTCCAACCCGAAGAAATAATGTCATTTTTGAGGAAACGCCGGGCAGTACACGAGGAGCATTTCTCCCTCCCCATGTTACAGCAGAGCATTTACAAAAGACAAAACATGTGCTTTGTCTTATTTGGACGGGGTCCAAAATCTGGTTTTCTTCAACATGATTTTATTAGGTATATTATACACTGCTCTGCTGGAGGAGAGCAACATATGGCCGAACAGTACAACTTAATCCTAACTAAAGATTTCCTGTATCTACTGTAACCTAATACAATGACAGATGCACACTTGTATGTGTGTGGAAGGTTAACACTCCGATTTTGTTTTCAACAAATTTACTCTGCCCATTTACATCATATCACGAGGGAAAGGGGAAAATAAAACTTGAGAGACAGCAGATCACAGCCTGGGCTGTGGTGCCCTCTATTGAACATCCGCTCAGCCTCTCGCAGCGAGCGCAGGGCTCCGCAGTAAACAAAGCTTCATTTCCTCCTTTTAAAAAGCCTACTGTGTCTCCTCATTCATTTTTTATAACAGAGGAAATGTTACTGATAGCAAGCAACTGTGAAGCAACTGTTTAGGATCTGATAATGAATACATTTAGGAATTAACCGACACATGCCTGCAAAGCATTATTCACTTCAATGGATTTGCTTCCCTCGCCAGAGAGGAAATAGTTTCAAGGTTTTGCTCAGAACAGCTCCACTGGAAAGAGGCGGCCACCATCCACTGGAGGAAATCCTACCTGCCCCACGGCCACCAGTGCTGCTGCCTGTTCTGCGCTGATGAAGGAGCCTCTAAGGCCCTGGCAGGCTGCGATCCATCCTCCTCGGAGCCAGTCTCCCACTTTCCACATCTGCCTGTCCCCATGGGGACTTCTCAACACCTACACCAGTTTCTGCTTGTGGGACTGCAGGAAATCTAAATCCCAAAGTTAAACCTGTGCAGCTAAACAGGGCTGAAAGCAAACGGGATCTTACAGAACCCAGTATTGTAAGATAGTTTTAATTTTGACCTCCAGTTTAAGAATAAGCTTTTCCAGTGAATCTATCCTCAAATCCATGAGGATACCTACCAGAAAAAACACACATCATTTTCCTTATTCTTACAAAGTAATTCATAATTGAAAATGGGCTGGCTGGCTTCCGTTAATGCAAATGGGTTTTTGAAATATTAAATTATGCCCAGACAAGAAGTAAGCCTTACAGCTCTTCATCATTCAGAGATAATAACCTATAAGACAAGCAGGTCCGACCCTGTATTTGTGTGGTAAAGCCAAACCAAAACTCAAAACCCACTTCCAGGCTTCACCAAACTCTAAGGCTTTGGTTTGGTTTCCAGCTGTCGGCATGCTCTGCATGAAGAAGCTACAAAAAGGCCCTTTCTAAGTGCCTCACCGTGCTACCTAGTTCTGTGAAGGAGGACAAGAGGACTCTATAGCTGCCTACATACAGGTGATGTGAAGGTGTTCCCAGGATAAAAGACAGGAACTGACACTTCTGGCATGTGGCTACCGTCCTGGCAGAGGCTGCAGCAACCTTCTCACACTGAGCAACGGGCAGGAACAGAAAAGGGTTTAAAATCTGAACTCCTTTGTCAGGTATGGCTCGGATCCTGATGCTCTCACAGCGTACTGAATATAGCTTGGGTTCCTGTATCACCTTGACAGATACACATAGGTTAGGATCCAATTCCTTCCCTCTGTCACAAAGAAATATCAGCGAAGGCTGTGAGCTTGTGCACGATGACTGCTGCCACGGCTGGGGGGAATGAGGCACTCAGTTTTGTGGTCCTGAGCCATGCAACTGTGTCCTGGCTCCTTTCCCACTCCCTTCCCAATATACCAGGGAGGTCCTGCCTTCCCCTGTCGCTGCCACACCAGAGAACTTGTAGCATCCATACCCGGACTTCATGTAAAATCAAGTCTGTCTATATGTTTTTATATACACTTCTTTTTTCTTCTGCCTTTGCATAAGCTATAAATATACACTCTCTATATAAACTGCCAATATGTAAAGGCAGAAGTGGGATGGTGTCAGCAGTATTAGCTGGAGCAAGTCCAAAATCAGCAGTGATCACATGCAAGATTTAAAGACAATGTGCTCGTCCATGAGTTCCACAAGAGAAAGAAATCACAACCTTTGGTTCAGACTTATTAAAAAAAAAAAAAAAAAAAAAAGCATCATGGCAGCCTAGTTCAGCCACTAAAAAGATGCCTTCTATAAATAGCAGTACATCAGACATGCCAGCCAGCAGAGGGCAATGGTACGGCACATAATTTGCCAAGCCAATTCATCACAACACAACTGTATCTCTGAAAATTCCTTCCAACTATTCCCCCGGGCTGAGAGAAAAGCCGACACCTTTCCAAATGGCATCCAAGTTCAAACATTTAAATCATCCCCTTACGACAGAGATGCCTCTTTTCTCACTCCTGGACTAAGAGCAGCAAGGTAACATGCTCAACGCGCTGTCATTTTCTCCTGTCAGTACCCATTTAAGACACAGACATCCACAAAATTGGAGAGTGATGATCTGTTTTTAGAGAATCTACCTCTGTGTCTTGTCTTCTGAAGCAGTGACAGCAGCTGTAAATATTTCTGATGCTGCAGTATTGTCTCGTGTTAACAGATGAGCCTCTTCACTATTTTAATATGTGAGTGATTTTGAAAACACGCTGCTCTGTGGGGCAACACACCTAAGGCTGTGTAAGCACAGCTAAAAATTGCTCAGACACAGGGACATGAACTACCTGTGGTCTGACTGGCCATTAGTGCTATCTCCCCTGGAAGCACCATCACTAGTTCACTGTTTTTCTCTTGTGAGGTGAAGAATTAAACACTAATCCTTTTCTGCTTTCCTTTCCCCATCTTGTAAGTCCTCAACCAGCATGTAGTGACCATCCCTTTGGCACAGATCCTGTATATAACTGTACACAGAAATATTCCTGCAGCTCCCACAATGGCTAGCTCCTCCTGCCTTCAGTTATTTAGCCTAACATACATGCCTTAGGATCAATCATTTATCGTCTGTTAGGGAAACCTATAATTATAACATACTGAGTGGAAAAACAGTGGTCCAGTATTCCCCCTGCCCCCTGACCACAAGACCTAAAACCTACTTAAATGATTATTTTTTCCTTTGCTTACACAGTTCTGATTCATGGAAACACTGATAATAAAAGAAGACGAATGTCTCTGTTCTGTTTTACCATGCCCTTAACCCAAACAGTGGCTAAAGTCAACCTCCAAACTTGCTCACAGTTCTGCCAGAGAAACTCTGAACAGATCTGCACTCATAGCAGCAGTGGCAGGATATTAAGAGAATGGCAGAGAAAGCAGAAGATTACACCGACAAGGTCTCTGCCACTGCATATGATAAAGGGCTTACAGCATTGCAGTACTAAAACTAACACTGTGCCTCCTTGTAACTCAAGTCAGAGGCTAGCTAAGACTGCACTGCTCCTTTACACTACCCCTTTACATAACCACACAGATGAATGATCTTATACAGACTGCAGCTGTAGTGAAAATTATCACAGCTGCTAGAGCTTGTTTATGTCAGTGGGACTGGTAAACATGGTAATTGGAATTATAAGAAGTGTATGTGTTAGGAGATCTCATTGTAGAACTTACCCAAGCCCCCAGTGTTTTAGCCCACAGGGTTCATTAGAAAGGTGTTCATTTTCCATGAATATCAAGATGGAAAGAAGTCTATTTCTTTTATAAGAACATCTAGTTCTTTCTTGGAAGCTATAAATAGACATCACTATGAAAGACCTCTCAACCTTAGTACTGAATCACAATTCAATATAAATCCAAAGCTATTAATTTTAATCAGTCAATGAAACACAATGGAAAAGCCCAAGTTGAGGTTTCCGTGCAACCAGCAGAGCTGAAGGCATGTATGTGAAATATGACTTTGTGCACATAAAGCAAAAAATAAAACCAAATGAGTTGCCTATCTAGACGACCACAAGGTGGCTCTCACGCACCGGAGATGAGTTATGTTCAATCGGAAAATTGATGACATCATAAAAATGCCAACATCTCTGCGATAAGCTGTACTTACTTTTCCAGGAATTCTTGCAGACCCTGCCGACGATGGTCCACGTGATGCGGATTGTTCATATTGAAAAAGGGAGTTTTAGATGGCAGTTCGGGTAACTGTCTTTATAAACAACAAGCAAACACACAGTTAAAACCAAAACCGAAACAGCGGAGAAAAATGCTGCAAGAAAATGCCAACCCCAAGCATTTGAAATTCATGAGCCATGTTCCAGAAGCTCAGGAAACTGAATTTGAGAATGCACGGTTAAGAAAATGGGGGGCTTCTGACACACCTCGAAAAGAAAAATAACTCATGTTTTTCTGGTCCAGTTGTTAGGCCTGCAGGCATGCCTGGTTAGGTCATTTATGGCTCTTGGAGAACCTAACCACATCCTAGGTACACTTGTGCTGTTGTTACCAGTCAGTTTAAGCAGAACAACCTCAGCTCAACATGGCCTAGGAGTCTGCCTTGCCCAGATTGTCCTTTCTGCTACCTGTATGTAGCAAAAGGAAAAACAGCAGCTCAGATCTGTTAGAAATTAAAACAGGGACTCACCAAACAAAGGCCATCAGTACAAATCACTTTTTCTGGATTTAAAGCAGAGAAAATGCCTTGTACAGAATAAACTTGAATGACTGCAAGGATGTACTTGTACAAATGCAGGATACTTCCTAGTTCTCATTTTTACTGTTCTCAGAATTAAGGTAAAACAATGCTCCTCTTTTCACGTGTTACTGACAGATGGTTAAGCAGATATCTAATGAAACAAACCAATCATAAAAAGTTGCTCACATGAGCACAGCATTGCTCTGAAGCCTCTGCCGAAGCCAAACAAATTCTCGAAAGCGTCGTCTAACACAGGATGTTTTCCTTGTGAAGCACATACTGTTTGTCTGTTGAGAAATTGAAAAAGAAAGGTTACTTGTAAAGCAGCTTAACTTGACATGCAGGCATGATATCAAAGAACATCTGAGATGCTAACCTTTGACACACCAATGGAAAGTTTGATAATTAATTCAATTTAGGTTAAGGACTATGCTTTAGCTCAGACAGGACTGATGACAGTTTCTACAGTTTCTCAGTGAATTTTTTTTTCCTTTTTTAAAGGAAGAGATAAGGATCATGGCACAACTTGCAGTAACAAGAAAAAAATCTCAGAAAGAAAAATTTTAGTAGACAATGCCAAACTTTGCTAGAAAAAAAAAAGAAAAACATATTTAGTTTTCTAGCTAAAATCCTGCAAACAGCTGTTCTGACAGTGCATGATCCTCCTTAAATCTGAACTGACATAACTCCTTTCTGCAAGCAGCAGCATTTGGAAACTTTCCCACAGAACACTACTACTCCACTAGAAAACGCCAATTCATCAAAAGAGAAACAATTCATGGAAATGAGATGCTTTTTCCAACTTTTCCGATGGAGCATACATTTAGGCGAAACCCAGCCTCCCAGACAGGACTCCATTATAAAATTGCCTGCAGTCCAGCCAGCCCTCAAGAGCCTGCCAGGAGCCACAGCTCTTCCACAGGCACACGATGCAGATTGTGCAGGGCCCAAAGGTGCCAGCTTTCCAGAATAGATCCTGGCTACCTCACAGCTTAAGAAGCCAAATACTGCAGGAGCTGGGCAGAAGGGGTATCCGGCTGTTCTAAGAACCTGGCAGATGCAAGACTTTGAACCCAGCTAGTAACCAGGGTGGTAGGACTGACCCAGGCTTGGTCTCTGAAAGTCCTGGCAGCGTTCTGGTAGGAGATGTTGCCTGTCAGCTTCTGGGATGCTCAGCACTGAGTCACATAACAGCACGTCTGAGTGACTTTACCCCAACTTAGCAGTTGCTGAGAAAGATGGCAATACGCTTCTATTGAGAAACACCAACGTCTACCCCACCCACCACCAAATCTACAGAATGTCTCTTTAGCAGAAGCCAACAATATAATTGCTTTCGTATCAGTACTTACACCACGCTGCAGAAGTTTAACAGCTGATTGCCGCACAGGGTGAAAGTACTTGTCTTGATAGATATTGAACAAGCAATCATTTGACTGTTTGCTCACATTACACCAAGTGTTTAGCTTTCCCACACAGAAGGGAAATTCTGTTTGCCTCGTGCCAAACCATCAACTATGTAACTTGGTGCTTTCCAACTCTTTGCTGGAGAGCTGATGCACTTCAGAAAATTTATTTACATTCTAGTTAAAAACCCTGGATCTAAATTTAGGAAATTAGGATAACTCCTTCCATGTATCACCCACCAAATGACAACAATCAACAAAATAAAATGATGTACAGGACAGATTTAAGACAAAAGAAAACCATGACTCTAAGTGCACTCCATTAACATACGGTGGACTACAATTATGAACCTGAATGTACTTAATTGACATACACCATCACCACTAAGGTGGTATAACATGAATATCAAGGTATGATGAAAACAAATACATTGGATCACCAAGTAACTTGGCAAATAGAAGAGCCAAAAAGAATTTAAAGTAAAAATAATCAGATACTTATCTGAAAACAAAGTTGTTTGCAATGTGAACACTTGAACATCAAAATTATTTTATAATGTTAAGATATCACTGACCATGACAGTCTTCTAGTTGATGAGTAAAGCTAAGAATAGCATCTGTTGCAATACACAGTGGAATGCAAGTGTGAATGCAACACCAGGTCCTATTCCCAGCTCTTTCATAGATTTTTCTGCATGGTCTTTTTGGCCACTCTACTCTTACCTGTTCTACTGCATTTCAGCTGTTAAAAGGAGAATAATAACCTGCAGTCTCCCATAAGCATTGTAAAGAAATTCTATTAATACCTGAAGCGAGTCCCAGCTCAGACAGAAACAGCAGTACGAGTCCAAAGAATCTCTAGTGATGTTTTTATACTCACATGGATAAATATCTCGTAGTCGATATAAGAATGCCATGAGTCTTCTTTCTGCGTCCTGGGGTCTCGCACCAAGACAGTAACAAATTCCTGCAAGTGCATAATAAAAATCAAACAATTAATTTCAGAAGACAAAGGGAGCCTGAAAGACTCTCTTGATTGCTCTGCTGTTCCACAAACTACTGTGCTCAGATTAAAAGCTGAACTGCTGTTTTATTGAATTTTGCAACCCTATAAAAGGAGAAGCAAAAAGCAATGAATCATCTGAGCTATACCACATGCCCAGGAAATTCCTTGCCAAACTGCTAGCTGAAGAGGAATATTTCAGATTAAGTAATACTGTGAAGTTATATACATGCTTTGTGTGTGGGAGAGTTGGTTATCTCGGTAACTACAAACAAAAAATCTAACGTTCAAGTCACGCATCTGAGATAGAACTAGGTAGGCATTAAAATGGGCTTTTCTCACCCTTGTATTCAGCATTCACATAACATTTTATTTGACCCTACATTTCTTCTGTCATTTTATCTACCCTCTTTTAAAATCAAATATTCAAGCCCATCAATTTCAGGGATCTGAGCTAAGTGCTCAGTACCTCCACAAAGGGCTGAAGACCTGACTTTGTTCTGAACTTAAAATTTCTTGCTCCAGCAAGAAAAGCATACTTTTCCCACTGGAAAAATATGGTGTTCTCCATTTTCAGGGGACAACATAGAATATTTATCCTAGGAATTGCCATATCTAGCTTATTTCCTTATAAATCATATGTTTACATAACAACCTAGAGCATTCCCAAACAACTTAAGAGTGATCCTGAAGGAGCGAGAGAGTCCTGTGGGTATTACTGGAACATAATTAGGCATCATTAATAGTAATTGTGAGCAGCTGAAGAATCACACGCCTCTGAGTGTTATCAGCTAATAACAACGTGAAATCCTGTATCAAAAACAAACACGGCAAACCTGTGTGTTGATACTAAGATGGAAAAGGTTTCTTTAAAATACAAAGGCTGAAAGTGCCTCTAACTACCTGTCATTTCCACAGGGAAAGAGCAGGCTGCCCAAATTCAATTGTCTAAATAAATGATTACCCCAAAGAGCTCAGCCAACCACTTAAATAATGACTTAATGAAATGCTTTTAAGCTGTAGATATATTTTTGCTGAGAGGAAGGCACTGTGCTCCAAATCTAGGTACAGGAGTCAACTATAGGACAAAGTTTCTGACAAATAACACGCTTTTTTAGCAGCTCTCTTTTCATAAATCAAGAAATCTTGAACTTGAAAGATCTCAAAATGTGTCTCCAAACCACGGATGTCACAAATAAAACCCTTACCCTTCAGCCATGTCCCTCCCACCCTCTCTCCCCACCACGCACACCAGCAGCAAATGTGGAACAGATCAGCGGGAGGGAAGCACAAGGACACCCTTGACACAAAAAGATGCATTTTCCTGACCAGTCATTGCCCTCTGTATGTGGCAGGGAGGTGTTTGTGGTCCCCATTCAATCATTTATCATGCAGGAGCAGCTGATTTCATGGCAGAACTGTTTCAGAGAAGAGGAACCTGTGGCCTGGTGGAGCCCCAAGTTTTATCTCACATAGCCTGGCTCTTAGTCACAGGGGTGTTTTCTGCACTATTGCTGGGTACCATCTTGGGGTCTGTCAGGAGTTCCTTGACAAATAAAGCTTGCTTAAAAGTCTCCCATCACCTCTGCTGCTTCTTTCCTCACTGAAGAGCCTGGAGGCCTGATTCTCCTCTACTCTGCACTCTCTGCAGATTTTTACCCCCGGGCCAACCTGGTATGAAAGGAACCAAAGAACAGCGTTGCAACCGTTCCTACCAGCTGAGGGTCAGGCCTTTGCTAACAGAACGACACCAGTGGGAGACATGAGAAGGTTATTCCTCCTCCTGAGCCGATCCTGAGCACCAAACAAAGGACATAAAATCATTTTCAGTCCAGTTTTCCTTCTCCTCCTGCCTCAGTTTCCATCATAGCATACATTCGGTCCCATTGCAACAACTTCTCATATCTACACTCTTATTTTCTCCTTTGTTTTTTGTCTTTCCCCAGCCTTCTCCTTCCCTGTGTCTCATTCTTCCGAGAGCCACAAACACTTCTAAATTTTTTTATTTTTTCTTCTGAGCCCCAAGTGCATCAGTCCTGCAAGCCAGAAGAAGCGCAGTTATGCCAGGAAGCTTCATCCAGGACATTGCTCTCATCTTCCTCTTAGCTACTGCAGCCCAGGAGTCATGACTGTAAATAGCCTGCTTACAGCCCAGCCTCGGGTTCCCTTCCTGCCATCCATTGCCATATCACCTTCCCGTTATGCTTGCTGTTGCCTAAATTCCTCAAATTACTTCATTTCCAAGCAACCTTCTCCTTTCCAAGGGGTCAAAATAAGTAAACTGCTCCCTTAAAACCTCTATTATGCCAAAATATTATGACAGAAAGCTACTATTGGATATGCCGTGGGATAGCAATGGGATGCCTTGCAAATGATTCCGGGCCATGTGATTGCCACACAAAACCCTGTGCACTTTCAATTTCCAGTTAAATGGCCCCCAGGTCTCAATACTGCAGTCAAACACCTTTCAGGCTCCACCTATACAAGAAATAAGACACACTGTGCTTGTTGTGGTAGTCGGGTGGCTGGGTAGCAAATCACTGCCCCAAGAATAAAAGTGTTTTATGGTTACAGCAGAGCACTTCAGTAAGATGCCATGCTCAAATATAGTCAGCATGAGCTCCAACTTAAAACACCTTAATTTCAGCAGAAGACTGGATGTTTGCTTGCTTTTTTCCCCCTTCATTTGCTGAAGGATACCAAGACTGAGGTCAGAATGAAGCAAGACAAACATTAAGCAATTAGAAAAGAAAACCCAACTGTCCAGCCTTTCTCAAGATCTCCAGTACTTCCCTTCCAGCCATCGTGAATCCAGCAAGTTCTCCTTCCAGTTCTTGCTACACTTTCTACTGGTCTGGAAAAGCCATATTACACACGTGAACGACCCCTCCTCCTTTAAAAGCCTTCTCCTGTATACAGAACCCCACTGGGATAACACTGGTTGAATCCAACCAGCCCAAATTGCCTACTGTGGACACCACAAAAGGCATTTACATGGCCATCAGCTTGTACAAGGCCAATGTTCATGCACAGGCAATGTTAGGGCTTAAGCAGAGGTAGGTGGCAGAATATTCCCCTGGGAGACAGCTTTTGTAAGTCCACTGGTCATAAACTTTACATAGATAAAGCATCTTTGGGTAATAACTACCTTTGAATATACTCCCCTCCCTCCCAAACTTGCTACAAAAGCCAGGATACCCTTAGTAGGCATCTGTCTTCAAGTAAGCTGCTGTTCACCTGGGATGGGTGAGGCTGAACTCTTCACCCACAGACCACATGAAGACCAGCTTCGTCTTCTATCACAAGACTGCGTTGCAGGCCAGCCTTACAAAAGGGGAAGCAGAACCCAAAAAGAACCAAAGCTTCAGGGAAGTTTTAGTACAATCAGTTGAAATCCTTTTCAAGGTGTCTTCTCCTTCCCAGTTCAGCTTGTTTTTTCCAGAATTGCAGATCTAACTATGACACCACATTATATATACTTTGCCTGTGTTTTTTTTTTAATTATTATTATTATTTTTATTTTTAATTTTATTTTTTTCTGAGGGACACAATATCCTGGACATGTCTACTACACATACAAGAACAGCATTTTTTCTGCAATGCCTAATGCAGACCAGAATTTACTGCTGACAGCCCAAAGTGCCTAAACTTGGCAGTGGAAGCCTCCTGCATTGGGAACTACACAGACTCAACAGAAAGCTACTAGTGAGTGGCATCTCTGTTTATTCCTTCTCCCTGGAAATTGTGAAATTCATAGGCAAAACATTTCCTATCCAAACTGCTAGCACTATAACTTCCATCTGGATTCCAGCCTTCACACTGGCCCAAATACCCTCACGAGCAACTTCACACCTGCCCCAAAACTGAATTAGCGAGGAATTCTGTTGAGGATGACTGAGAAAAAACTGAAGGAGATGTCTCTCTCATGTAGAACAACTCTGCAGAGTTACTGCACGTGCAAGCAGAGCAAACACATGAGTACAAGAAGCAGTCATCACTACTTGGCAAACAGGAATAAGCCTCTTAGTTCAAGGCTAACATGGCTGAGATTTCTGTGCCTGCCAGCCTAGGCATGGCACCATGGGCACTTCACGACTCTGTCCGTAAGAAGTGGAGCCCAAGTTGTCAGGATCAAAAATAAAAGACAAAACAGCCAAAGTGAGCCCGAGGTCTGGTGGGTACCTACCTCTCATAGTTACAGTCCTGTACAAAGACAGGAGTGCTGCCAACAGAGGAAAAGGGCAGTACTGAGGTCATGCAGACACAGGCACTGAAGACTGAATTGTTCCTCTCTTCTCTCCTTCTCTTTGCTGAAGCAAAGAGAAGACTTTTTCTTAAAAAATAAAAATCTCCTGTTGGAGATATTTTTCAACAATGCCAGGGATTTCTCAGAAATAAGGCATAAGCTAAAAGCTCCGATATGTAGAATTTGACCACAAGAGCTATGTTTCTGAGAAGTCTTTTTTTTTATTTTCCCATTAGGAAAATAGGAAATCTGACATGGAAACATCTATTTTTAATATGGGAACAATCTGCCACGAGAGGGAGGAATAAAAATAATCCTGCATTGGAAGATTATGTGCTTCATTCATTCCAGCTGTGTATCTGTGTGCTCAGGACAGCATCAGGTGATAGCCTCATGCTCCCCGGTGCCACTGTTACGCGTCGGATTAGTCAATAACCTCCAAAGAGTCATTTTCCATAAAGCCTCCTAGAAAAAGAGTTTCCCATCAGGTTGTCTAGTAGTAAAAGGATCAATCACAAATGAAATGGGGCTTTTCACACTGGGAGCACTGGGACCTTCCCTCCATGCATGCTGAATAGTAAGGCTGGTAGGAAATGAACAGCTGAGAGAAAATGACTTGTTTAAACTTTGAGTTCGCTGGCACTGAGCAAAAGAGAATGTGCAACTTATGACACTTGTGGTCCACATTCATCTGGAAATCAGAGCTCAAGCCTCACTCAAATCATTATGTCTTAAAAAATACCTGATGACTGATGGAGAGAAGACTGAAATCCCAGTCCTTCTCTCCCACATGCGTGTCTGAGTCACTTATGCAGAGTCATTTACTTTCTTCCTCTCTGATCCACTGAATATTGAAGGAACTGGCAGTGCATCACTCCAGAATATTCTGTAGCTTGACAGTTAAAGGATAAAGAAGAAAATAAGTATTTCCTGGCCTGTGTGAATACCCTAAGCCAGTCTCTTGGTGGATAAAGAGAAAGAGAAGGTAAGAGAAGATATACCCCCCAGCATATTACACCAGGTGCAACAGGAGGTTTATTATATTTGTCCAGTAATGGCATGCAGGTGAGAGAGGCAGAAGCCATCTCCTTTATCAGCCCTGAAAGCCTCTCCTTTATCAGCCCTGAACAAGCTCACAAGTCAAGCAATAAGTTACTCAGCAATGTCCAGACCAGCCCGTGCAGATTTGCTGCTGCTCATTAAATCCTTACCCTGAAGAAGGCTTAGACACTTCTGGAAGGGAGCTACTGCCACAGGTATATGAAGGAACTGCCTGGGGGGACATTGAGAGCTAAGTTTTGGATTTAACAGCACACGCAGCTAAACTAAGAAGACATGCATATGCTAGTTTTCTGTGAACACTGACATTATTTCTGCTATTTAGAATATAAATACCCAACACAACCATTTGGCAGCCAAAATATCCAAGGTGCAAATTGCCAGTTCTCCTGATTTCACTGGTGGTAGCAGTGGTAAAAGACTGACTGTCCAGGAGGTGCTGCTCCTGTAAAGCACCAGTGGTCAGCTGCTTCTAACTCTTCCTGCAATGTGCTAACAACCTTGGGGCACGTCAGTTTAAGCACTTTAATATCTGGTTCAAGTACGTGGCTTTCCTATGTGGCAATAATTAGATCATACAGAGATTCCCTGCTAAATCAGTAATCAGGAGTTAGACTGCTGTAACCATTGCATAATTAACTGAGCTGGGTTTGGGCTAAAACAAACCGCAAAGAACAAGGGATCCCTGCAGGGTCAGCTGTAGCAGAGCCAGGGCTCCAGCTTGTTTCCTAAAACCCAACTCCATTATCTGAAACAGCAGTACCTCCATGGAATATATACACTGTCTTCTCTCTGCGTGCCAGGTGAGTCCCACTTCTCACACTCCTATGCATCCCTGCATTGACTTCCAGGCCAGGATGCACACAAGCAATTAGCTGGAGCAGACAATTCTTAGTGTTCCTTGGTTAAAAGGAAGCATTTATTAGTGCCTTGCTAAAAACAAACCAGTCATGGAGCCTACTCAACAGCACTTGAAAAAGGAAGAAACAAAGCATCACTGTGGTTCTTGAGGACAGGAACCACAGCAGTGGAGCAAGTAGCAGATGTGCATTTCAAAGGAATCCTTCCTCAAAACTGCCTGCAGGGTTTGCTCTTTAGTCCTATTAACCTGTTTTCCCTGTGGGCCGTGGATAAAGTCTGGCTCCAAACAATACTACAGAATGCTACTGTTGATTTAATTTTGTTGGTAAATTCATTGCATTCAAAGACTCATCCATATATATTTTGATTGCAAACCAATTTGTATCCTTGAATGCTTCTGTAAACTCATTTTAATGTATTATTTCAATTAAGTGGTTTCTGACTTTGAATGGTTTGAACAGCAAAACATTATTTTCAATATGAATTACTGTTTTCAGAAAACTTTTACCTACAGTTATGCATTAGTATTGCCCCACCAGCGACAACAGACATTGGTACTGCCGCAAATGAAAGGCTTTTGTCTCTCATGGACGTGAGTGGTCTTTGAGGTCTCTTTCTCCTGTGTTTGTCCAGAATACTTAAGTCAATGGGGCCTTATCTGCATCTTAATTCTGCATCACCAATTTTAAATAAATACAAATATCAAGAGAGAGCTTTATTAGTTGTATCTGATTAAACCCACTTCATTTACTGGCATTGATCAAACATGTTGACCTGGGCCTGCAAAGCAGGAATCACCATTTGCCATATACTACCTAGATCCATTCTAATTGCATTTAATTCAGGTCCTAAAATGAGACAGCCACACTGGAAGTTACAAAACACCAATTATGTGTTTTCTTTTTCTACCCAGGCAGCACTGCCAGACAAAGAAAAAAAAATCTGCAGTGCTGCCTTTACTGCAAATTCAGAGTAAGATCAGGTGGGGTTTAAATATCCTGTCCGAGTGTCTTCCTCTGGCTAACATCAGCCCTCATGTACACAAATTAAGAGGACGGGGGGGGGGCAGGAAACTGCATTTCTCAGTTGAGGCAGAAAGTCGGTTTCACTTCTCAGTCCTCTTGTTTTAATATGATACAAAGTTTAGGTTGCAAATTTTACTGAAAATAGTTTAAAACATTGACAGTAACAGTGATTACATCATTAGCCCTTAAAATGACTGTCTTGTGTTTTTTTTATAATTCTAAAAAATCCCGCATGTCTCTTCAATGAAGAAAGCAATATGACAGGTTTCATGAAACTGTCATTTGGTGTCAAGGGGTCCTCCTGAGTAGTTTGGAATACCCTGACCTAGAAATGCCAAAGAGCAAGAATTACAGGATTTTCACGATCTTCCTTAGGATGTTCATGGCAACTACTAAAGAAGACTGCACTGTGTCGTTCAGGCAGCTACCTATTCCTAATCACATCAAAATGAAAGCAGCCAATGGTACGATGGATTTGTGTAACTAAAAGCAAACAGGCAGTCTCAAAGCCAATGGTCGAACTGAGGGCATAGCAAAGTGTTGATTAAAATTGCTTCAAGGAAGTCAGTGTGGAAACAGCATATAAGACAAACCAAATTCAGTCTGTTTAGCCCCAGAAACTTCTTTTCCTTTCCTTTCTATCTTGCAGTACTCATGGACTACTCTGGGGACTGGGCCACTGTCAGAACTATAGCATCGCATAACTCTGATGTTCTCAGTATTTACCCCAAGGTGGAGCATCATGCCATGCTTTGTTCCCAGCATTTCACCTCTTTTATATATCACATCTTAATCACCAGCATCTGAGCACTCCAGAGACTTCACTGCATTTTTAAGTGGAGATACTCCAAAGAAAAGTCAGTCTGACTTCAGGTTTAGTCTGCTGTATTGAAGAAATAGATGGCTTTCCTTGGAATTATGCAGTACACAGCTAGTGGTAAATGTTAAAAGAAAAAAAAATGCCATGACCAACTATTTTACTTAATCTGACAGATGACAAACTGTAAATCTCAATGAAATACACTCCACAACCATCAAATAAAATCCTTTTTTATTAAAGGTTATGTCACTTACTTGTTTTTCATGTTTTGGTGTCATCTTCAATGTCTTATGTTACAGTAAAAATTGATCTGAAAAACAAAACAGACATCAGCATGCCATTTAAGAGTTACTTAAAAGGTCATTATCGCTTTTGCTAGACATCAGTAAACTGCAGGAAGAGCCACACTCAGGCCTATATATGGCAAAAAACACATTTGCAACAGAAATAAGAATGTGTTCATTAAAATAATCCCATTTCCATGCCTTTTTGATTCATGACGGGCAGGTTCTCTGCTTAGCTGTGGCAGAAGCACTGGCTTAGTCCCTTTCTGGGGCTGCTTGTAACATACCCAGCCATCCCCCAGTGCTCATCGTGGCACTGATGCTCTGCACCAAGCTCCCAACAGTTCCACGCATCCAGCATCCACAGAGGACACCCCTTGGCTTATCCTTTGTGAAAATACACTGGAGGCAGCACTGCCCGTGCCCTGCTGGGTCTGCATGATTACAGCCGAGGTCTGGGAGACACTACAAGGCGGTGCCATCCTTGTTAGCTGGGCTGTGGATGTTTCCTCGGGAAATACATGAAGTTGGCAGGATCAAAAAGCCTCTCTAAGTCGCTTCTTTGAAACAGAAAAGCAGAGACTCTACACGCATGCTAAAACTCTGGCTAAATTTCACAGCATTTGTGGTTTTAAAATCTCCATGTGGGTAAAGTACATAATTAGACCAAATCCAAAAATCCTGTCGTTAACTTGCACTTTAAATCCATTCTTTTACTGGAAATCCTGATAAGATCTTAACTACCTCTGCCATTGCACAAAGCAGCCAGCTTGCTCAGGATAGATAACCCAGGGAAGATCAAGGCAGATTTATTTAGTGCTGGTTTGCATACACACCTCCTGTGTAAATACAATGCCCATGAGGGGAAAGGATTTGCATTTTGCCATTCCCCTTTACCTCTCCCACGTGTCACCCAGTCATCCTCAGGTAACACATCCACTGCCCCCCCCAGCTACAAAATTGTGCAATTTCCTCATCAGCTTTTAAATGCCAGCTTCCCCTTTCCAAACCAAACACACCCAAAAGCTTCCCTCCTCCTCCTCCTCCTGCACCACCAGAGCACAGCTCCCCGCTGGGAACTCACCGGGCAGGTAAACCTCAACCCAGGGCAGCTGAGCAAAACCCTCTTATTGTGAAAGATGAACTTGCAGCTTTCTTACACAAACGTCTACTTGTGAATAGGGGAGATACAGGAGGTTTAGGTTTAGCTGTACAGAGCTTGGAAATGCACAAGTTATTGCATAATTATGTATTTAGGTGAAGCCCAGCTCAATACTTGCTCAATGCATCTTAGAAACACACCTAGCTGTCAAAATACAACTCTACCTATGTTAACAAAATACAAACATATGCACGCTCAATTTCCTGGCCTTACAATTTATTTACTTTTTGAAACAAACACATCTTTGTCAGATTCCTGTAGGCTCAGTTATAACAAAAAAAAAGGATATTCTCACTCCAAATGTCCATACGCCAGGCTTCAGAGATGGTGCCACCAGCACAGCTCCCATCTCCATAAAGGTGAGGCCACCAGTTTATTTCTGCTCTTTGAATTCTGTAGCTGGAACTTCACTGATAAAATCACAGGGAACCATACAAAACACTCTTTTTTTTTTTTTTTTTCTCCATGGCATTATGCTTAACTAATCTGCAGGGTGATGGCAACACTCTGGGCTGGAGGTGCAGAAGAGCACCCTGACACTTCTGGTAATGCCAAACAACATGACAAGGGCCCTTCAGGAAAGTAATCAAGTCAAATATTTAGCTATCTGGCATGGCTAAGTGGCACAAAATAGCTGAACCAGGCCACAAGAACTTGGCTCATCATTTATTGTTACGAACACAGAGGTATGGCAGGCTTGGAGCTTTCCTTCGGCCCATGGCATGGAGAGCACTGTGCAGACCTCAGGCTGTCACCAGAGGAAGGTTTGCTTCTGCCCGTTACCTAAACCAAGTAAAATAAAAGAACTTTTGTTTTTAACCTTTTAACCCCCCCACCCCACCCTGAATGTATTTTTTTAAATGGCAACTCATTTTTTTTTCCCAGTTATATATTTTTATTCTGTCAGATTTCGCAGCCTCTTTCTCTTCAGTCTCTTAACTGATTTAAGCAAGTAATTATGCAAGCTCCAAATAGCTCATTCCTGACACTGTTAGTAAATGACTGGGTTGAAATAACACATTGGGTTTTGTCTTCTCCTTCCTAATGACCAAGTCACGGGCTGGTGCTGGTTAGAAAGAAGAGTTTAAAGTGCAAATAGCCACTGCAATTCTAAATATTTAATGACTAAAGTTAGCATTGCGCCACCAAAAAGCTTCCTAAAATATTCAGAACACATCATTTTTTCATCAAGCAATCTGAAAAACTGAATTAGAGGAAGCAGAAGCACACCCTGGTACTTGGCTGTACACACAGATACGTTGTCTGAGCAGACAAGAACCTACGACAAACCAAGAAACTGGATGCAAAAGGGAAGAAACTTTCTAAGCTGCTGCACTGCAAATATTACCCTTATCTAATGTAATAGCAAAGGTTCTCTTGCTTTAGGAAAGAGATACAAAACCTCATTCACAGCTTTTAAAAATTTATATATTGGAACAGCAAAATGCATCTTCCATCGCACATGCTACAGGCAAGGCTGGCTGCCAACATAGCAACTTCCACTGGGATTAACCTCAATGCAAGCCCACCAAAGCTACATTTTTTAAAATTACACTGACTTCAGCAAGTCCAAGATCACCCCAATCACCCTGCAGGCAGTTTAAAACCTACTGAATTAAGTATTTGGTCAGATTGCATGACTGGTATTTTAGGACTTCTTTAGCGTAAGTAGAAGCTGGTGAAGCAGAACAGTCCAACTGCCTGCTTAAGATGTGTCTGCCTACAGAAAAACCCTGCCCAAAATACCAGTGATGGATAGAATTAGCTTTCAAAAGACAAGCAGAAGGTTGGTGGTCTTTTCACTCAAAAAAATTCCACCAGCAGAGAAATGAACCAGTCCTGCAAAAAAAAGAATCGAAAAAGTCAACGGTAGGTATGGTTTTGATAAACATTTGTACTGTGACTGGAAAAAAAACGTCACTTTGAGTAAGTTTTTCTTCTGTTTCTGATCTACTTTTATTATTATTATCATTACTGCTTAGTTTCATAGTCTTAATGTAACACCTGTTCCTATCAGTGCATGTTTTTGACAGCCCTTAATTGCATAACCAAAGAAATCCCCAGGGAACGGCTTCACAACTGCCAACACCAACAACCCAAAAGCGATAAGGTTGGGTAGGCTGGTTTGCCTGTAGGAGAAAGGAAAAAAAAGAAAAAAACACTACACAAACACCAGGAACAAAACAAAACAAGTGCCTCAGTGTTTTTCTTAGGGATAATACCTAAGTACTATTAAGTATTATACATCATGTCATATATTAGAGTTGCTTTTGCATTTTAATATCTAAATTAAAAGAAACTATATTACTGGGGAACACCCTTTCATCTTCCTCCTCTCACAGGAGGAAGTAACTTCTTGCCCACATTCCCAGAATGAAAGATTAAAACTCAAGCAAGAGGCAAAGTACGTGACAGAGCCATGAGACCAGCGCAAACAAAGCCGAGCAAGGGGCACCTGGGGCTCTCAGCCTCGGGAGCTGATTCAGGCTGGGGACCGGGGTCTCCAAGCTCATACATGAGCACAGCCCTCCTGGCTGCCTCGCTAGCAGCTGTGTTTCATTGCACTGAGGTTTCACCACCAGCCCATTGCTAGGTAGTGGCACAGGCAGCACGTTTGTCTGCTCTGGGATTGCCCGGTAATGGCACGTAGCCAGTGTTGATCTTCAGCTCAAGAACTACCCATCCATCCATCCACTCAGCCACCCACCTTTGGTTATCTCTAAAAATACAGCTAAATATCCACCCTCAAGCTTTAGGAGGGAAGAGTGATTTATTTTTAGGCCTTGGTCATGACCGAAAGTCCTATCCAATTGCAGGCAAAGTCCTCAGCTGCACTTCCAAGGTTGTTCCGTCACCAGTATCAAATGAAACTTGCTTTCAAGGCTTCAGGTGACCAAGAGAGAGATCACAATTAAATCCTTAAATGCATAAAGATCTTTCCCACATTTTAGTTCTTGTTCCCAAAAGGTATGTCATCCGTCTGGATTTGTAAGGAAAATAAACTTGCAGGTGATGGGGGAAAGAAAGGGAAAGACATGAAGAATAGAGCTGTAATACAGAAAGATGCTAGCTCTGGAGAGTTTATCAGTAACTAATAAACTGAAATACTTCCATGCTAAAATGTAAGTAGCACTTAGGCTTAGAATAGGATAATGCAGATTTCTCCTGGGGAGCATGGGCTGGATTTGCAGAAGACTCAGTCATATAGAAATGACCATATCGAAGAAGGTTGCTATATCTGTTTCAGATTAAAGGATAACAAGCAGCAGAAAGCAACATTAACCTGTTTATGAAACAAATATAACAACAGCCATAATGTATTTACTAACTGAAATGTCCTCCTAGTCCAGCAGCAACTTAGTTGGTGTCTTGTGGTGGAGCCTCAGAGGGTAAGAAAAAGAAACTTTTGACTGCTTATTCCCTAGTTTTGGAGAAAATATTCTGAAAACTGTGTGAAGGTAGCATATATTAATACATAAAAAATAACATTTTGTGATGTCATTACATAGCCTGGCATTTATAGGATTTGAGTACAAGGTCATCATCATCACAGAACTACTGCTCTCATGAATGGGAAACAGCAATCAACCTCAAAAGTACAAATGTTTCTGGAAGAGCAGGGGGCTCCATTTTCAGAGCACAGATGTGCATCAGTAAAGCACAACAAGTCATCAGCTGAAAACCCCAGCCCCGGACTAGCCCTTTGCTCCAGACTGAACTGGAGGGTTCACAGCCAAAGCGCTGCGGGAGCCCAGGAGGGATACAAGCTGTGGACAGGCAGCAGTGGCTCTGGTCACAGGCTGAAGTTAGCAATTTCAGCACACCTAGCAAGGCAGCCCAGCTGACATGCAAAAACATCCAGCCACAAAACAGCTATCTTCATTTTTCAGCACTGTCATGTTGGCATTTTTTAGCTTTTAAGTGTGTTACAAGAGGCAGGCGTGCCCAGCACCAGCACCCCGTGTTGCAGCCAGTTTCACCTCCTCTGCATCCTGCTCAAAAGCTGTTCCCCGGGTATTTAGGCTAACCCAGAGTGAGCAGACACCCTCTAGCTCACCTGGTCCAGCCAGTTTAATTCCTGGGGTCAATCTGACAACATTCAGGTGAGGAGTCATGAGCTCTCCTCTGCACAAAGTGCATACACAGGAGGGTGAGGACTGTAACCTTGGGTTGTTCGGGTCATGGCACGTCCTTCTTCCTTTCATAAACCATGCTGGTTATCTGCTTCACCTTCCTCCTGCAAACCACCGTAAGGGTCTCCTTGTTAGAAGGTGAAAAATGTATGAAAAACATAAGCATTTTTAATTTAACTCTGCACAGCGCTCAGATGTCTGCAGACTGCTTAGCAATGTCCACAAAAATTCAGGACCCCTCCAGCAAATCCAACTCATTTCCCAGGTAAAAAGTACCCACTGCACTAATGCAGCACCACAGAAGCAGCGGAGTCACTTCATTGCTGAGCAGGACACAAGGACATCATCTAAAGAGCTTTAAAAAAACAAGAGCTTTCTGAATCACCAGCAGAATTCGTAGGCCTTCCCTCCAACCACAATACTATATAAATACGCACTTCCAAAAATCATGCCTTTGTGGCTGTGCTTCAAATTCTGACCTCCAGCTGTCACTGTCAAGACGCTTAAGTTAACTGGTCTTCCCCGACAGGATTTCACTCCATTTGGTTGCTCGTTTACGGCCACCAGGTAGAAGACAACTCCTCTTTAAATACTATGCTGCCATTTTCTCTGTTGTGCTGCAGTCTTCCCAGCTCTTAAGACCTGTTTAATCCAGAGAATGAATTTGATCCATTTAAAAAACCAATTATGAAATAAATTTTCATTCATTCAGGAGAAACTTGAGAATGAAGTAATTAGCTAAATGTACCAATCCCCTTCACCCTCCACAATAAATACACAACGTGGATTACAGTGTCAGGTGTGGGTCACCGATATCCAGTTTCTGTAATATTATAGCACACTTTGAACTGCATGAGCTTAATAACATACTGCTGGACAGCAGAATGACTCACACGTCAAGCCTCTTTGAAGCTTCTAAGAGCTTAAAGATAAACAAGGAAGAAGTACCAAGAAAAGCATTCACAGTACAAGGAGGCATTGGGTTTCTTCACTCTCCTATTCCTATTAGTCTCTAATTGCAGACTTATTATTGCAGCTCACCCAAAGGACTTCACATATATTCTGCAGCTTCAGTGGGTTGCTGATCCCAGAACAAGTTTAACATCATTTTTCTCCCATCAGAAAATACTGATAAGGATAACTGGCAGATTCAGATTTAGGCAATGACTAGAGAGGGGAAATTGTGGGGAAAGACCCTGACAGGACAGTATGTGCCAGTCTTAATCTTGCTAACTAGTTATTACTCAGGGCTGATGTTTGTCACAATTTCCACAAACTATGTGGTGACTGCTCAAAATTCTCCTTCAGCTCAGGCTCCTGTGCTCTCTGGGCAGCATATCAAGCTGGTCTGCCACGTTGGCCTACCTTTGTAACTCTTCCCAAAGATATGGGAAGTGTGTAGTAAGTAGTGTGTAATAAAAAGCTTAAACTATACTACATGATTCTGCAGCGTGGAGGGTTTGTAGGGTTTGTAGGGTTTGTTGCTGGGGTGTTTTCAGACTGCCAGTCATAGATGAGGCAGTCCGAATGGAAGTGTCGGTGACCTTCAGGATAAATTCTTAATAAGCATCCTTGCTTTAGGGAACTTTGATATCCCTTTTATACAAACTAAGAAAAACTGATAAATGCTGAAGTATCAGGACTCCAGAACAGTGATTAAAATCCTCTCCCGTAAGATCTTAAATGCTGCTTCTGGAAAAGGGTCTCTGTTCAGAGAATGTATGGTTTGCTTCCTTCCAGAACTTCATGTTTCTTATAGGAATTAAATATTTTATATCATCAAAGCAAATTAAACTACCCTAAAAATATCATCTTCCCCAAGGTATCACTCTGTAATAGTTAAGTTTTACTTCCCAAAGGACAGATGGGTTGATAGAAGCTTTACTGCTGAATAAGCACAACAGAAATCAGCAAACACAACAAAGGCTTATTGCAACATTTCTTTTTGTCTCATAAATGCAAATGCTGACATCACCTGACCCTTTCTTTCCTGACTCACTCCTTGTAACATTTTGAACGTCACGTGGCAGAAATTTCTCATTTTTGCTTATTTTAAATGCTTTTAACTTATCATATGATTTTTCTCTACTGTCAAGCTCTCTTGCTGCTTAAATTGCTGATAGATATCACAACGTGTCTTGTGTTGGCTTTCTTCCTGCTGGGGATTTCCTTATTCTAACAAAACCGTTATTTTTGTGAAGCACAACCTGGTCACATGTAGGAAGTGGTGGTGTTTGTTCTTGTCCCTAAAGAAGAAAGTGAAGCACAAGTGACAGTCCTGGTTGCAACCACAGCCTAAAAACTACCAATCTAATCACGTGCACCTGGCGAGATGGACGTGTGAGAGCACAGATACAGTCAAAAATAAAATTATCAGTTAAGTAATTATGCCCCAAGACAAATCAATCCTGAACAGTCTCAATAACTGCAGCTCAAAGCAGCGGGGAAGATACATGCTCAGCCAATACAGCAAGTTCACCAAGCATTTTGATCAGGTCTGTTCAAAATGCTGTGTTTCTTAGGTCTTTAAGTTGACTGAGCCCTTAAGAGATCATTACAATGATCCAGCTGGATGGATCCATGGGCGGCAGCAGCCACACGTCCGCTGTAGATGGAAAAGAGTAGAGGAATCCTCTTTGGATGAGGGGGTATCCATCCTAACCCATCACCACCAGAAATTTTCCTGAATAACTGATGCAATCAGGCTGCTATGGCTAACAGCCATGGAAATAACAGCACTCCTCAGAATTAAACTTTGCTAAAAATCCAGTCAATGGGTATCAGATATACCGAAACCCGTTATCATTTTCCACACTGCCTGCAGACTCAAAGCTCAGATGGTTAGGGCAAGCTGGTCAGCACCCAGGGTTATAACTACAGAAGCTCTGGTGATCCTTGGTTGGTCAAAATAATTCTGCAATGCCCAGAAACATGCTAGTGGTCATCACTGTCATCGTCTAAGAACATTGGCAAGACAGTGCTATAAGCAGAGGTAGGATCTTTTATGAGAGGTTGGACATATACCTGGAGAAACAGAACAAATAAATAAACTCCCAGTTTCATAGTCAGTTAAATTGCTGGGATTGTATATGCCAAAGCTGCATTTTTTCCAAGCAGACTTGTTAGTAGAATAAAAAATATTTAACCCAAAAAGCTTGCCTTGGATAAGGAGTTCCCCGGTTCTGAAGAGCCTGGAGAACATGGAAGAATCAATTTGAAATAAAACCATTGCTTTTACCCATATATTATAATGTAATACATTGAGAGGGCTAGCTGCTCTCTTCCTGGCCAGCAGGCCAAAGAGATCTTCCTTCCAAATCCACCTTTGATTACAAGTGAAACAGCAGTCAGAAGGTTAGTCAGAAGGCTTAGTTTCTGTGCAAGGATTTGTGTGTCAAGCAGTTCTCCATGAAATTCCCCAAAGGGGCATTTTGGCTATAAAACCCATGACTCTGGGAGGTGGAAGGACCACGTAAGCCAGCTACCCGGTTGCTTTCCCCATCATCTTCATGGCAGCCCCCACCTTTACAGATGGGAGACAAGGGGCTTTGATCTTACCCCGAATTTCCCCTCCTGGCTGCCCACCAGCCCTGCTGATTCAGCCCCACGCAGCTACACAGCGACCAGTCCTCACTGTGACCCACCAAATGTAAGGAAGCTTTAAATCCTCAGGCAGCAGACCAACTTGTGTCCCAGTCATCACATGCAGGCCTCAATATTTCACATCTGGAGACACGTGAGGACACTTTGGGCTGTGCTCCTCCACACCACGAGAGATGAGGCTATCTGGCTGTTCTCAGCGCGAGTATGATGGCAATGACACCGCACACTGATGGGACTGTTTATATGTGTGGATTCCCAGTGTGTCACGGGCTCTGGTATTACCAGAATGCTCCACAGCACACGAGGCCCACAGCTACGTATTTCATAGCTATTTCCCTTCTCCCTGTAAACAAACCCTAGCACGCAACTTCTAGCCTTCCTTTTGAATGCCTCCTGAGTAGAATTTAATTTCTTCTGGGAAGAAGCACACCGCTCCTGGGGAAACAAAGCCTTCCCCTCTAGGAAGGCAGCTGAAGATCTCGTCAAACGGGTACCAAAGTCATGACTAACCCAAACCCACACGGCCCCATTATGCAATTAAAATGGCGAGGCTAATGGAGTGCCCCGAGTTATAACCCCGTGAGTGCTGCAGCAAGGTAGGCCAGCAGCTAGGCCCCGGGGGAAAGGAGGGGCAGCAACGTGAACGCCAGGAGCCTGCTGACAGGAGGGTCAGGGTGTGCTGCTCTTCCTCGGCTCGGCAGGAAAATGGAGGCTTTGTTGTAGGAAGGAGAAAGGCACCTGTTCTGCCACAAAGTACAAAATACCTCCGAGTGAATGTGTCCTCCGAGACAACTCTCCGGCAGAGAAGAAAGGGAGAGCGAGGAGTAATTTTCTCAAGCCACAAAACCTTTTAAATACCAGGGAACGGGAATTTCTTCATACCACTCAGCACAAAAAGCCAACGCCAAAAGCAAACTGCATTCTCTTTCTAAATACAACAGTTGCCGTAACAATATCATTCTTGGTTTATTTGTTCTTAAACAAATGAAACTCGTCAACTCGCACCCTGCTGAAGCACTCTGTAGCAATCCATCGTGTCAGTCACAAACACTGCTTTCACAAAGATGCTGGAGCAAAAAGAAATGCCTTTCAAAGTGATTGAGCCCTTCCGCTTGGGCCAGACCCACAGGTCATGCTGAGTAAAGGTCTGAGCAAGGTTCAGGTCTCCCGATGAATGTACCTCTCCTGGGTCACGTCCTGAGGGAGGCATCTGAAAGAACCTGTGCTGAAGGGCCAGCAGCCAGCAAACCCTGCCAGCCCACAGACACCTACCTGCATGACACCAACCCCAAGACAAAACCTGTTCAAAGAAAGGCTTTTGGTAGAAGAGAACAAGCAAGGATCGATATTATTTACACAACCATCCCCCAAGCAGTGAAGGAGTGCATAGAGCTGGAAGCGAGCACAGGGTAAGCAAAGAGGTTGGCAGACAGAGCACGGGCTACTGGCCTCTTTAGTACACACTCTGTGGAGAACATGACCAGCAAAGGCCAAGAGGAAATTGCTTTCTGGGACTAGAAAACCTCTGGGACCAGAAACCCTTCAGGCACTTAAGGTTTCTGTGAAGACTTACCACTAATTAGACCTCAAGAAGAGAAATACCATTTGGAGTTCTCTAAGTTGAATGAGAATCACTCAAGTAACACGGTGGGAAGTGCAGGACCGTTTGCAATGTTTTTCTTGCATTTTGTTCTCTTAAGTCTCCCAACAATCCCCTTGTCCTGCAGAAACCCAGACAAGTAGGATTCGGATAACTAAATTTATGTGTATATATATAATACAGTGTTCAGTGTCTTTGTGGATGCTGACTAGATATCGTACTTACTCTTCAGCTGCTGCCCAAGAAAAAGGTGGACCAGCTGCTGGTCAAGTGCCATGACACCAGCCTCATACAGACATCTGGGTCCCCCTGGACAGCTCCTGAATGGCCCCAGTCACCTGTGTCAAGGCAATGTGGTGCCACGTGCATGAAGATCCCTACACACTGCAGCCTCTCCCACCATGAGGCTCGGTCTCCGTGCTCGGACTGTCACAGGGGGTCTTGGCTCTGAGGTCTCTCTGCAGTCCCTCCTCTTGTTCTTCCCCTCCTGCAGGGGCTTGACTTTAAAAGCCCAAAGAGCCACTGACCACGGCTGTGAACATGTTGGAGCTTCTGCTGAGGAGCAGAGCGTGGTGACAGCCTTTGTGCTCAAGTTCTGTGACCACTCATGCAGACACTACTGAGATGACAAGCTTTTATTTTTGCTTCCTTGTTTCCCAATGTCTCTCTGTATGCAAATTGTGAATGTTTCATAACCATATAAATTAATCAAGGGGATTTTTTTTTATTTTTTTTGTTCCAAGCCAGGGAAGGCTCATTAAAAGCATTTCTATTCTTAAACACTGTGCAGATTTAGCAAGCAATATTACAAATACACAGGCCTGGTGCCAAATAGCATGCATCATACTTGTACATGTAGTTCTCTTTAACTACATTTTTGTTTGTTTGTTTTTAAGAACAAGCAAATATAGCACGATTTGCTGCTCTACCCCAAGAGTTACTCTGCCAACAAGTCAGAAAATTCTTAGAGGACACAAAGCTGTGCTTTCCTCTTAGTATTTTTAGTAACAGAAAAACAAAGCAAGTTGCTGAGTTAGTTTCTTCAGATAATAAAAAGATACAAAATGTCTAACAAGTGGAAAAAATAATCACAATATCCTAAATTAACCAGATCCTGCATTTATCTGCTTACAAAAAACAAAAGCCTATGCGTACTACGCACCACATGCATGGAAGTAAGATCCATGTGATACATTGCAGAGACATGATGCACTGCATTTGTCACCTTTCCTATCCTACCTGTCAACTCCCGGGAGGCAAGGAAAGCTTCCTCCAGCAGTCCGTGCTGCTGAGCAGATACTCAGTGCCTTCTTTGGGATTAACTTTAAAAAATAACAAAACAAAACAAAACACCATCACCACAAAAAAAAAAAAAAAAAGAAAAACAAAAAAGAAAAACACAAACATACAAAATGCCAGAGAAGTGTTTCCTTCTTTCATACAAATAAATTATAAAACCATATGAAAGGTTTCAGTTGCCTGAAATTATGGTAATGGGGAAAAGTCCCGAGCAAAAATTGACTGAAACGGGGCTGCAAGCATGATTCAGCTCTTTACTGTCAGAAGTGCCCGACTTTTATACCAATGCTCTTGACAGGAATGTTTTATTACCCAGGATCAGAGGAATAGCAGAATAACAGGTGAAGCAAGCATATTTGGCAGGGCAGGTGCAGCCCTTGGGTGAGCAGGAATGCTGCTGTGTGCAGGGGGAATAGGCAGCAGGGGAAAAGACGGAAGCAGCAAGAAGTGCTGCAGGGTTGCTCAGCTGGGAATAGGACGCAGGAAACTTCAAAGCAGCACCTGCCATGATCGTCTCTGGGTAGGAAAAGCTGTTTTTTAAGAGTGTCACGTGCAGCAGCAGCATGAGCTGTGTAGAAGTGTCTAGGAACGTCACCTTTGCCCTTACTATGATCTGGTCCTCACCCACACAGCGCTACTACCTTACACCATGTCACCGGTCCCAGCTGGATGGTGACAGTTCTCCAAGAGCATTCACATCACGTTTTTATCAGCTGATGATTCAATGCTCCATCCCTTCCCGTGCCTGAGAATTATTCTGTTTGAGCAAACAGCTAGGAGGTTTGTGGTCTATACTGCACGTTGCTTTGGAAAGGAGACCCCAGAGCACTCAGAGCCTGCAGCTGAGCACCGCTCTGCTGGTGTTGGACCCCAGCACTGCCCCTGTGCTGCACGTGGATGTACAGAGCTGTGTACAGGTGCTGCCTTGAGAAGAGCTGCTCTTCATTAGCTAACGTGGAAACTCACAACTGAAAACAACTTCTAAGTGTATGAAAGGTCAAAGGGAGAGGCCTTGAAGAGTAAGGGCAATGTTTACCCAGCTCTGCTTGCGAGGCAGGGAACGGGGGAAAAACAGAACCTGAAGGGCTGCTGGGATGGGATCCAGGCAACGTTTCATCAAACACTGTGGTGGTTCTGCTGCAGCTTTCTACCGGGCTAAGCCTGACTGACTGAAGCATAAGCACATCTTTAAAGAGAAAAATGAGAAAAAGAAAAATGCAGCATGGAAATCAATTACTATCTTATGGAGCTGTAAGAATTATTGCGGCAGGTTCTGTCCCTGAGTTTTAAACACCTGAGTTTAGGAAGGAGTATCTGCTAGCTGGCAAATATTGTTTTTCAGCGGTGAAGAGGCATTAATCATTAATTCCAGCAGCCCAGCAAATAACTGCAGTTAGGCCATATAAACAGACATAAATGAAATAGGAGCTATGACACCCATGTAATTTATAATGGGTTTTCCACTTGTCTGAACATTAGGAAGTATCTTATTAAACAAATATTTTTTTTGGTCTATGTTTAAAGTCTGTTATTTTCCTTTTATTTCGTAAATTCTTTGGGACCAATGACTGCCTGTTTGCCTGAGTCTGTGCAGCTTCTACCACAGGGCACAAGTAAATGAATAAGGCTTCTAGGTGCTACTCTCTTCTAATTACAGTAGAGCATCGGAGAGGTTATGTTGTGACTACTTTAGTAATAATATTTGCAGAACATATTTCTGCTTTAAAAAAAAAAAGGAAGCATTCTATTTCCGCAAATAAAATTTAGAGTCATAGTAGTCTATAAAAAAGCTCACGTATACTACAAGCCCTTAGAAGTATGTTCATACAAGTACGGTACACCGATATAAGATCTTCAAATTGAAATTCATTAAAGATAAATCCTGCGTAGACTCAGAATAAAATATCCATGATATGCAACACGCTTCTGGATTTCAAACCACAAGTGTTACTCTCATCTTCTACACCTAGAAGACACCAGTATTTCAGTTTTTCTGTGGGATGGCGTGTTCAGCTTGTGTCACTCAGGCTTTTCCTGCATTACTTTTGGTTTCAGTTTCCCCCCGCAGGTACAGGAAGAACGTCCCCTCTACCCCGAGGTCCTGTCCATCTGACACACAAGTGGCAGACACAAACCCAGGCTACTGCTCCCCTCCTGCGATGCCCAAGGAAGGGACCAGACATGGGGTGAGCGGGGACGTGGCCGTGGGCCAGGCGGGGATCCCGAGCACGGGCCGGACCCTAACCCTCCGTGGTGCCACTCTGTGCTCTGTGTGCCATCAGAATTTGGCAGCATGGCCCCAGCACTGTCCCACAGCAGAAGTGTCACACACCTGGGGGGCTGTGAGGATGCCGGGACAGCTCGGCATCAAGAAGCGGGGAGGCAGCCACCCATCCCTCCATGCCTCCATCCGCAGGTCACCGTGCCCAGCTCCGGTGCCTGCCCATGGCAGAAGCCAGCAGCACGAAGGCTGCTGTTGGCACCTCCTTCCTTTTACAGGTTTTATGATGATTTAAGCGTATCGCCACCAGCTCGCTTCCCACGCTCCCCCAAATCCTCAGCGCTTTCGGCAGCACGCGATGAGGAGCAAAAACAAGGCCGTCTCCGGATGAACACAAAGAGAAATACGATGCATTCAAAATGCATTATAATGCATTATAATGCATGAATACATATACATACAGCATATATTTATGTAACACGTAATTCTGTGCACAGAGGATCCGTATGACACAGCGCCCAGCTGCCCGGCGCTGCACCCTCACCTCGGGGGGCAGCGACCCCCCCCCCCCCCCCCCCCGCTAGCAAGCCTCGGTAACGCACCCTGGGTCTGTCTGTCCGTCAGTCTGTCGGTCTGCCCGTCAGCCTGTCGGTCTGTCCGTCTGTCTGTCCCTGTGTCCGTCTTCACAGCCACCGCAGCCGGAGCCGCCCCTAGGCCGGGCGGTGCCTTGCGCGTCAGCGGCACCGGGGCCCGGCCCCCAGCCCTGTCCCTGTCCCTGTCCCTGTCCCCGCCCGGCCGCCGCCGTCACCTGGGGCCCGTCCCCTCGGCAGGAGGCAGGGACGGGGACACCCGCCCCGAAAATGAGCGAAAAAAAGGTAAAATCGGGACTGCCGGGGAGCTCCCTGCGCAGGCGTGGAGAGGGGGCCTGCGGGAGCTGGGCTGCGGCGTGGGGCGCGTAAAGAAAGGTGCTCTGGGGGCCTTTTAGCTAAGGGGTTAAAAGTAATGGTAATTAGGACAGAGAAACCCAATTTTATACACACACACACACACACACACATATATATATATACATCTTTTTGAGGAGGAATGAAGTCTCTCCTGAATGTTTATTCCCTCAGGAAATCACAATATCAATCATTTTGGGGGGTTTTCACTTTTTTTTTTTTCACCCCGATCACATCTTTGAGAGCTAGATGTTATCGTTTGAAGAGTTCTTTCTTTATTTTATTTTTTTAATGCTTGATATTGTGTGAAATACTGGAGATGGGCCTGGAAACAGCACTGTGACTTCGTGCCCCATCTCTGCAATAGCCCATCCTTGGGTAGTGCAGTTGGGTTTCTAAAAAGGAGCTTAAGGTAGCTCAATTTGGCTTCTAAAAGCTACCCTAATGAGCCTAGGGGAATTGGGAAATGCTGGTCTCTTGCTGCTAATGATAAACATGTCTTTTCTTTTTTTTTTTTTCCCCAGGGAAGGCCTTGGAGCTCCTGGACGTGTTTCCCGACGTGTGCAGGGAGAGCAGATCTGCAGGCAGCATCTTCCCTGTGAATCGGCAGTCCTGGAAAACGCTCCTGGGTGCTGGAGCAGCGCTGTGCACCTCTGGCCTATGCCAATTTCCAGGGACGTCTGGGGACTTAGCGTGGCTCAGCAGCCAGTCCCGATATACAGCTTGTTTGGATCTCTGTCCTGGGGCAGAACCAAGATTAGTGAACTGGACAGGGGCTGTGTCAGAGCAGCTGCCCTCTGTTACCAGAGAATAGCTCTGCTCACGTACAATTTACTGCTGTAAAGGGAAGCAAAAACAAAGTACAAAGAGGGCCTTTGAGCCCCTGTTATTTTCAGGAGGAATTCTCTGAATGAGTAGGCCAGGAAGGTAAAGCTAAGGTTCTTTCTGTGAGCTGAATTTATTTTAAGAGTAATAAATAAAAGCACCTTAGGAAAATACCTTCTAGTTAGAGTAGAAGGTATTACTTTTCTGTTACAACAAGTAGTAAGGGTTTCTACTTCCGAAGTGCTGAAATACTCTTCTTATCTATGTACTGTTAAAGAATCACCAAAGAATCTGAGCAACTTCTCTGATTTTTAAAAAGGAGAAGTGATTTGAATATATGCTTACTTCATTCCTAAATACTGAAAAACATAGAATATTGTCTTTTTATGTAATCTTTGAGTGGATTTTTCCCATAAGATACGAAAATATGAAGCAAGTTCTGGGATTAAATAAAAATTATTAATTTGTCTTGCAGCAGAATACCCCAAACTTTATTGGATAAGAGTCATTATGCAAAACAGTACAGAACCATGTAGAGATCAATATGAACAACAACTTACTCATAATGATGAAGTACAGAGAATTCCAGAAGTGTTACATAAAAGTGTCTGCAGTGACCTTTTTGTTCTGAAACATTTGTCACTTTTGGTTCGACAATGAACCAATAAACCATTTTGGTTCCAAGAAATGATTGACAAAGGAAGGCCAGATAGAAAAGACAGAAGTGAAAAAGGAAGACCAAGGCTAGCTGGCAATCAAATAGCTTTCTGCAGGATTGCTAGTATAAACTAGTTTTGAGAAGGCAAGTTCCTGTTACACTTTAACATAATAAAAATGATTATCAATGAGATTTATAAATCTCTCCATTATTTCAATACATTTGTGAAATAATGCTGCCTCTAAACCACACAATTTTGCTAGCAAAAAATCCCAATTAGATACAGTCACATGTAGCAACAGAAGATGTACAAGCAAGAGTTCTTAATGAAAAAGGAAAAAAAATAATTATGATAGGGAACACATGTCTCTTTTTCAGAGTTCTGTTCAAGCTTCTGAACTGTTTGTTTATACCATTTCAGTGCTCAATTCCTTTTTAAGGCTTTTTTGTTGTTGTTGTTGTGTCCCATTTCTGTGTCATATTGCATTACCTCTTTCCATAAGGGTATGGTGAGCAGATATTTTCCAGGAAAGAAAGGAGATTGGAAAACATCAGATCTTACCAAGATGACTGTTTGCGGTGAGCAGCAGAGCATGCATGTAAAAGAACCGGCCGCTGATCATCATAACATCTACATTTTGTGGTTCTGAAGTGGAAGATCTGTCCAAGACCTCCTGAATTAATTTCTTCAGAGAAGTGTGTTCTTTTGTGGGGAGATCTACTTAATTCATTTTGTAGCTTAATTTGGTCAATATACCCACAACATTTTCCTAATCTCAGTCATCTGCACTGAAATTTCCTATTTTATGTTCTGTTCTCTACTTTTTCATGGATGACTGGGGCCATATGCTCCAACTCCTTTCCATTCTTCCTCTTGCCAGCAAAACAGGCTTTCAGTTTGCATTGAGCTCTATAATGCTGTCTGGCGAGAGATCCAGAGGGACCCACTGGATATTGCTCAGAGCATCTACCTCAGGGGAAACAGCTATCAATTCAACAAGCAAAATTTGGGATAATTGCAGCAGAAAAAAAAAAAAAAAATCTATTAGTATAAAATATAGCATCCTAGGAAAACACCAGGAAAGACTGAGAAAACAGGAGGGAAAACAGAAAAAAAAAAGACCAAAAGGACTGGGAAAAGAGAATATACTGTGGAAAGGGATAGAAATTAGAGGGGTGGAGTCTAAACTGGGTGTAAATAAGGGAAAGTGATGACTTAGGCTAGTTCTGTTGCCAGTTCCGAATTTGCATAGAGGAAATAACTGTACATTTTCTGTGAAGTTCTCATGCTATTTTTGTCCCGACTGTTTTCACACCAGTGGTGGTGTGCCATGACATGATTTCCACCAAGGTTTCTCTGACAGCTTCCCAGGGATGCAGCTCTGGTGCTGGTGTGAACGGTGGAGGCTTGCTACTGACATTATCTAACCCGCTGATCTGAGGGGATTTCTCTTTCTACACCTACAGCTTCTTAATGCTGTAATACATCAATTCCAGTTACTGAAGCATAAGATATTTTTCTCCCTGCTTCAGCCAAGCAAGAGGGACTTGATTCTACAATAGCTCTTAAAATTTGCACTGAAATAAAGTACTACTCTGCTATCGTGACATCAGTTCAACTTATTTCAGATTAAAACTGTGACACCCATTGCCTAAGAAGGGCAAACCTGTATGCATCTATGTTAGCACTTTATTTCAGTTCAATTACATAGTTTTGAAGCAAATTAGGTTGACCTCCTCTCCTCCTCTTTGTCCTGTCTGGTGGAGCATCCCCAGGACACACAGAGGAAACGTTTCACCTGCAATGTAGCAGGAAGCTGTGCTCCAGCCACAAATGGAGCAGCCGAGAAACATAAACCCGACCAAGCAAGCACAGCATGGATGCTGCTCTCCCGCTCAAATTAGGGTGCAGTGCAGAGCTCTTCCTGTGGTGCCATCCCATGTGCTAACACAGTGATTAAAACACAATGATGAAAGCCCCATGTTTATGGCCTCAGCTATTTCCCTAGGCTGGGGTGAAGCTCAACACCCAGAAGATGCTGCAGGACTGCTTGGATCCAGACTGCTTGATCACATTATGAAAAAATAATATCAGATCCAAAAGAAAATTCTTGAGTGCACCAGATACCCTTCCTTGAACTAGAGCTGCAGTTTTAAAAGATGCTTGGTGCCTCGGTGTTGTGGGAGGTGTAAGGATTAAGAGAAGAGTGAGAAGAGAGAAAGGAGCTCTTCCAATATTTCCTGTTATTTGTTTGTGTTCTATGGTGGAAAACAATTTTCCCCTCACAATGTTGTCATTTTGTATTTGGCAAGCATTGATTTTTTTTTTTATTTATTCATTTTTTGTAGCTTGTTTGCAGTAAAGCATGAAATGAACACGTTTGCTGGTGCTAGTGATTTTTAGCCCTTTTCTATGTGTATGTATAACAGTAAGCAGTCAAATAGATTTCAATAGTTGTATCCAAGAACACAGCATTCCTTCAAGCAGGTTGGACAGATGCGCTGATACCTAAAGTTGCTGGAGGATTGAAACCCTTAGCCTTGGGTTCTCCTTTTATGTGAGCAAAACTAAGGGAGTTTTTGATGAAAACAGAACAAGCAAGTTATTAGTACACTGGAAATTTTAATGCCATTAATGTAGTAGATTTAAACTTGATTTTCTGAGTGCAGTGCTCTCATACTCAGCAGCATCTGCTAAGTTTGCAGTCTCAAAGGTGCCTGCCATAGGAAAACAAGGTCTGCTCAAGCAAAATTGGGTCAGACGGAGGGAGGGAGGAAGGGATAGAGGGAGGGAGAGAGAGAGAGTATTATTAGCATTCACATGGAACATGAGGAAGGACTGTTTATTGTGTTTCAATTTTTCCCCCTTAAATAGTTCCAATTTTCTGTATTATATCTCATGTGAAGACAAGCTAAAATGGAAGGCCTCTGTTTCTAGAGTGAGCAGGAAGGAAGGTATCAAATGAGAAGAACAATTAGTGAAAACTGCACACTGTCTTTTCAACTCCAGCAGAAACCAAATGCTTTATTAAAAACTGAAAACCATCAAAAAGAGCTACGATCCACTGCCATCCTTGCTGTTGCAAAGAGTTAGCTGGCCAAACTGCAAGTCTTGCATGGCCTTCTGAAGAACAAATAAGCCAGCATGAAATAAACAAGAATATTTTTAAAGGGACTCCTCCTTTACACATTTGATAGCAGCAGAGGAATACAGGCTTCCTTTTCCCTTCTCCCCTCTACCTTTGTTTCCTACAAGGTGTTTGTTGTTTCCTCGCTTTATTTCTGGCCAATTTGGGTTCTGTTTGCTTTTGTTTTTCTAGGTCAGGTTTAACAGATTAACACAGAGTCATTATATTTATTTGCACAGATTCACCAGGCTGACAAAATCAGCACCCAGGGCAAATGCCTGAGCCACAAAATATACAGCCTACAAATCCTGCTCAATACTTAGGACTATTTCAGAGCAGATGATAATAGTGTAAAACAGTGGCTTGCTGGAAGAGTCTCAGGTGCTGTTTTTCCATCGGTAGTTTCTTTCTGGTTCTTCGCTGGCTTCTGAAATAGATGGGTATGGTGGTTGTTCAGTAGTCCCCCAGCTTCTGTGGTCGGGGCAGATACAAAAATCTCCTTCAGACGTTTCAGGTTGAGTACAATTTAATTTATCCTCTGAAAACATCTGGGTTCCAGTGTCTGTAAAGGCAGCCAAGGGCAATTTTGTACCTCAAGAGGGAGGCATCTGGGTCAGACTGTCTGTAAATGATAGTGTTTTGTTTTTTTTTTTTTTCTTTTGGCCATTGGCCATTTGGTAAGCACAGAAACTGTGTGGCATGTGAAAGGCATACGGACTACTCTTCACTCCCCACCATCGTTCTGATACGTTCATAAAAAGAGGTGGAACAAGAACAAACTTGCAATTTTACCAGTCCAAGGACCCTCAGTTAGTAAGTCCATTTCCTCTATTTGTATTCTGTTTTTTCTTTTGATGCAAAGAAAATCCTCATGTGCCATTTATTTATTTATGCCACATCTGAAAAACGATGACAAGATTACCCATCCTTTATCAGCCTTAGAGGGAGACCTGTTCTGAGCAGATTGTGCATGTGTACTTCTAAACGAGCATCTGTTTCATTTGGCAGATTAACCTACAATTTTCACCACACCGCAGAAGCCTGTGCAGAAACCTCACCCAGAGCCAGAGGAACAGAGGTGGGGCTGCCCCGCTGCCATGACTTCTGCTGTAGTCTTTCAGGCAGTGTCCATGCAATGACTTGCTAAAAAAACTTCTTGTTGCCCACAGGCAAAAGTAGTTGAGAGTAACTAGCAAGGGGAACCAGGGGAAGCCTGAAGGGAAGCACTAAAAAGGCAGGAGGAATGAGTGGTTTTGAGAGGCATTTGGTTGATGGTTTTTATCAGAGATGAGCACAGACAGGAGGAACCAAGTTGGCAGTGAATATTTTAAGAGAAGCTGTAGCAAGGGGCTACAAATGAAGATTAAGAACAGCAAGGTAATTAGGAGAAGCAGGTTTGGAAAGACAAAGACCTAGTGGGCCTGGCATTATTGACAGAATGGTGGTGTTACTGGGGAAGTGACCACTTTCATAACAGCTGAAGCATGTAGCTTGTTCTAGTCACACACTGAGAAGAAAGAATATTTCCCACTGGTACTTTGACTGCAAAGGGTCAGGACTTAAACCTGTGTTGAATATCCAGCAGCTGAACAAGTTATCACACATCAGCTGAGTTACAATAACTGGTGCTGGTTCATGTAAATGCCATATCATACTATCTAATTTAGCAGGCAACATGAAGGATTTAAGTGAATGCTATCATCTTGCATTCCCTTGCTTTGCGATCATAGTTTGTGGGCAGCTTCCACAGCTCGAGGAGCAGATTCCTGCTACTTTGCAGGAATTCTCATGCCACTATCTTCCCTTATTCCTATCACATGGTCTACGGGGACTTATGCTCTTGTACCTGTCATTCAGGGGGCTAATCTTTTAGCAGAATAAATACACCTGTACAATTCCTGGTACTAATGTATTATGCTCTTTTAAAGCTATTGCAAATTAGTATAACTCACCCTTTCCTTAGCACAGATATAAGCTTATCTAGTGCTAACTTAATGAAGTCTTTGACAAGGCTGTATTATTTTAAACATAACTCTGTAGTTAGAAAGGTACTACTCTCATATGGGGGTACCACTCTCAGTTGTAGTCAAACTGTATTTTTGGTTCATCTCAAGGGGTCTCGTTTAGTCTCTCAGCAGTTAGTCAAGTGTATCAGGTATCTTCTGCTCAGCACGGCAGGCTTCACCCTGCTTCTTGACCATGTACTCTGCACATTTCAAAGGAGTGCATCCATTGCCTTAAAGGCACTGCACTGAATAAATGCCATTTTTTTTCAAGTCTGTATGGAATAAGCAGTTATGCTCATGTAATATTTAAACTTGTGATAAAATTTACATCATACGCACTAGTATATTTGAAATGATGTTTTGATTGTCCCATAAACAGACAGAAAACACATTCTAGGGTGCAAGTGGTGCCGAACTACTGTTGCTTCTTGGCAATCAGCAGACTCAACTTTGTGAGCTGCCTGGTTGACTTGCAGCAATATCTCAGCACCCCAAGCAGCTTCTGGCTAGCTATTACCTCATCATGAAGCCATGCATTCAATGGGTCGATTTCCTTCACTTTGTAAATTTACAATGAAGGAGCAGTGCACTTTGTGCTACTTTGCATTGATCTATATAAGGTGGTTACTGTGAAACGATCTCAAGTGGGGAATTCAAAGCCCAGCAGGCACTGTGCACCAGTTTCTCACACAGATGCACTTGTTTGACGTGACGGATACCTTTGTTTGCTTTTAACATATTTCACTTCTCATGTGTATTAAGTGAAACCACACAAATGCATACTTATGGCAAAAAAAAGTGCTCCCCCAGGGAGGTGTTGCAGAATAGATCCTCTGCTGTACCTGGTCTGAGCTATTTCTTGTGCAGGCAAGTCCTAGGGTGCACATCGTGGCTTTGTCTGCTCTTAATGACTTTAATGGGAGGTTTATTCGTTATATTGTGTGGCCAAATAAGCTAAGGCCAAAGACTCTGTGACAGATGTGTTACTTAATTAGATATGCTTTCAAGTAATTGAGGGACTCTTCAGTTTCTGCTTATGCCTAACTTACTTTTTTCTGATCCCAAATTTCAAAATATATATATTTTTAGTTTTTTTAATTACCTTGTAATCACCAGTATGGATATCAGGGGAACTTTTGTGGTGGAAAGAGTGGTAAGAATTTCCTAGTCAAATTGCTACAAAACCCTTTGGTCTGGCCTTAGGATTAGCTGGCGCAGTAATGTGAGTAAGGAGGATTGCATTGCCTCCTGTCTTCAATCAGCCTGCAGCAGGGGATTCCCTCGTGCACTTGCTACAATTTCAAATAAATATTTCCATGCTGCTCTGTGCCGTTCTCACTTCATTAGCGCAATTAAGCAAGGAAATAAGTCTTGTTGCATGGATTTTTTTCCCCATAAAGTTGCTGTATTCAAAATAGAGGCAGGCAGTGAGCAGTCTGTACTGCTGTAATTCAGCAGTTTCAGATAGCAAGTAACACAGAGGATGATAAGAAAGAGTGAGAGGCCTTCAATTGTTTGAATTTCACGTCTCCACTACTACAAAGTATCTCTTGAGTTTGTAATTGTGTCTTTGAAATGTTCTCCAGTACCGCTAGATTTATGTGCATACATTGTCCTCCACAAATTCAAGTTTTAGTACTGCCTTTAACTTCAGTTTTGCCTTTGTAATGCACTGCCTAACAAATCAAATTGCCTCTTAAAAAAAAAAGAAAAGAAAAAAACTTATCTTTATTTTAAGAGGAGCTAATATCTATCATTTGAAAGAGGGACTAGGAATTGAGCCTGCAATGGTCTCAGCATTGTAGCATTTTTGTAACAATGTTAAGACATGAGGAATGTTCCCTGTGTCTTCTTTCCACGTAACATCCCCAGCATATGCCATAACCATTCCATCCAAATGGGTAAAGCTCCCTTTGCTCTGCGCATCATTTTTCTTCAGCCACTTTGCTGCATCCCCAGCCTTGCCTCAGCAGGTCAGCTCTGTGAGTCCACTCCAGTATTTACCAGTGGTATTGCAAAAGGATGGGGAGTGTTTCAGTCAGAACTGTTCCAAGCACTATTTTAGCACAAGAACTTTCTTGGAAAGAGAGCGATTTATCAACGTGAAATCTTTCAGCCAGTTTGGAATACCTGCATTGTATGGAGGCAACATTTCCAACTGCTAAGAAACTTTCCCAAATCTGCTTACCAGCATTTGCTGTGGTTGTTTTGCTGCTCTCACTCAGGAAGCAAACAGATTCTCCCAGGGCTCAGCATTGCCACAGAAGAGCTACCCTGCAGTCCCCATGCTTGCTGTCTGCTGCTACTCCACAGCTGTCCCGGACGAAGTTAAACAGCTCTGCTCTCCTGCCCAAAAGTTCAGTAAAGCCAGTTAGATGCCAAGGGAGCAAGTAGTAAGTTGGATCTCTTAGGACATCACACCACCATCAATGTGGATACCAGCCATGAAAGTGGCAGCAGGAATGTAGCCATGGCTCTCACAAAAAACATCCTGAGCAGCTGTTATTTCTCACAAGAATTATTGGTGGGGTAAGCTATTCCATTACAGCATCTTCTCTCTGCTAAGGGTTTGTAACATTTATTAATGTTACATCTTTACTCAAGTTTCAAAATGCTGCTGTATTTAAGTGTTACCATTTAGTCATTGTTCATCCTAACAATACATTTGGAAACTTCAGCATGGATGTTGCATGTCTGCCACGGGATAAAGAAAACCAGTGTCTCTTTATTCCAACCTTGAACCATAACTAAGCAGTTAATATTGAGCGCGTAATACGACCTTTATTCCCCAGGCCCAGTTACTTCCCTCTAAACGAACACAACATCCTCTTAATGGAGGCACAAATCTTCACGACAGGAGCTCCAACTGCTGATCTACTGGCAGAAAACTGATTAGTAAGCAGCGAGCAGGGTTAGATCCCTGAAGGGGGGCATCAGTGCCTGGAACCACCTTGAGGGAAGTTGCTGTTCACCTCTGAAATTCTCCGGGCACTGCTTCCCATTCCATTTTTGATACTCACGTCCCAAGAGGAGCATCACGAGGAGAAGGCCCTACAGAAATATCCACTTTCACAATCCCTCTTCTCCAATGGCTGTCGTACACAAGCAGGTGTGCTTGGAGAGCTCCTGTGGTTCCCTATCATGGGTTTCTGGGTTCCTCGGGGTCTCCCCAGCCAGCACGGGTGCAGGAACCCCACCTGCTGGAGAGGACAGGGTGCAGGCAGATGCCCGGCTCAGCCTGGAGTGCCACCTATTGAATCACCACACGGTTACACGCTTAAACCCAGACACTGCATCTTGAACCACCCCACAAGTCGGCATCTCATTCAAAAAAAAGATATGCTTAATATTTTTTTCCTAATCTGAGGGGATAGCATACATTTTCTGAGCAGTGATCTGCAAAATACTGACAGCCTGTGACAAAACAACAGAATTTCAAAGGGCAGCCCATGAATTCTGCAGATACGCAATCTCCCAAATATATACATATATATTGAAATCCAAGGCCTACAGTGTATTATTTTATTAAAGCAAATCTTTAAACACCTCCACCTGGCTTGTTAATACTATAATTATTAAGATTGGAGTGGCACTCGGGCGAATGGAAGTGTTTCACCTGGCTTTTGGTCAGAAATGTTGCATCTTGCCTAGACTACCAGGGCTCAATGATGGAAGAAGCAAATGGTTTCAGTTCTTTAGCTTCTCAATATATTTGGTGTAAGCAGCATTTTGCGCATCTAGGAAAACCAACAACACAATTAATTCCCTGCTTTTTGATTGTTATTTTAAAAGGTGGGGAAGTAGTTCAAGCATTCTTTGTATTTCAGATATTAAAGAAAAAAATTACCTGTCTCATTCTGTCTGAGTTTCAGTATTACGTCTTTTCTACATGTAGACAAAATGTCCTGATTGTTGACCAAGGCTCAGTGCTTTTGGATGAAGACTTGGAAGCAAAAATACATACACAACTCTGTGCAGAACAGGGCACCTGAAGGAAAGCATTTTGGGGAGGGAGGAATGAGATCCAGAAGCTAACGATGCCTCCCCTGTGGAGGCATCACTCCCATTTTCTCCCCAGAAAATGGGAGCGATTGGTACATTCAATAAAGAAAAGAAAACTAACCCTGCCTTCCAGTACAATACCCAGAAGGGCTATCTTTTCACCAGGTAAAAATTCTTTTTGCAGACAGTGCAATGAATGTAAGTATTTGACCACTTACTAAAACCATCATCTAATTAAAAAAAATCATTGCAATAAGTTATTGCATTCTCCAACACCACGCCATCAACACCAGCGTCTTTAGACCTCGGAATATGAGCTCCCAACGGGATGGTGCCATCTGGAGCACTGGGAATCATATCCGATTCTCTCACCAGGTTAATAAATCCCACAGCGCCTTCCAAGGAAGAAAAGCACCCTTCCTTTTTGTATGGGGGTAGATCAATTGCAGGCTCTTTCTCTGAGCCTGCAATTGATCTTTCTTTTTTGCATGTACTGCTTTTAAACTATTGTCCAGGTTTCAGAAAGGACAGAGTTAATTTTCTTCCTAGTAGCTGGTAGGGTGCTACATTTTGGCTTAGGATGAGAAGAGTGCTGATAATATGCTGATGTGTTAATTGTTGCAGAGCAGTGCTTACACCAAGCCAAGGACATTTCAGCTTCTCACTCTGTCCTGCCAACGGGTAGGCTGGGGGTGCAGCAGGAGCTGGGAGGGGACAGACCCAGGACAGCTGACTCAAACTGGCCAAAGGGGTATTCCATACTTTATGGCATCATGCTAAACAATATATAGGGGTGGCTGGCCATGGTGGGGGTGCCGGACTGCTCGGGGCTAGGCTGGGCATTGGTCAGCGGGTGGTGAGCTGACAAGTGATGCATTGTGCACCACTTGTTTTGTACACGTTATTATTCTTAGCACTATTATCATCATTATTGTTATTATTATTATTGTTATTATTATTTTTGTCTTAATAAACTGTCTTTATCTCAACTCACAGGCTTCACTTTCCCGTTTCTCTCCCCCATCCCAGAGAGGGAGGGGGGAGGGTGAGCGAACAGCTGTGTGGTGTTTAGCTGCCGGCTGGGTTAAACCCCAACCACCATCTACCACTTATTTGAAATACGAGCCCAGAATGCTTTGATAGAAGTCCCTGAGATGGATTTTGGAGATGTTTTCCATTTGAACTTCAAAAAGCTCTGATGTTACCCGAGTTGTTGGCTGGAATTGTCCTAACAGCAGCACGAGCATCGTAAAGCTCAAAGCTTCTGCAGCCTCCTCCCAGGTCCCGCTGAGCCACAGGTACCACCAAGCACTTGTGCCTCATGTGCTGCCACATCCGAAGTCTGGGAAAACAGCAAAACACTGTTAAACTGGACGTGCCTGTGAACAGCATACATTTGAGAAAGGTAAAAGCAACTAGTCGGCGTATTCACTCTGCAAAACAAAGCGCTGAGGCACAGCTCCTTGAGCTACCAGCGACACATCTTAATAAACCATCAGAAGTGTGGCTCTGCTTGACCCTACAGAGTTTTGGTGCACTTTGGCTTTTAAGATGTGGTCAGACTGTGCAACAAGATGCTTTGTGGGGGGGAGGCACCTCACAAACTTGGGGGCACCTTAGGGGTCCAGGTTGAGAGGCCTCCCTCAGCAGAGCAGGCACGTCTTCGTGGCATCAGTTACATGCAACAGCTGAGGAAAAGGAGGTGGTGCTTGGTAAAGAGATTCCAAACCAAAAACATCAAAGGTAAGGAAAACGCTGAGGGTGTTGCAGGCAGCTTTTAGAACAGGGAAGGGGGACAATCTATTAGAGCGACAGAGCCTAATTTAGGTGAGTAAATAATAAGATAAATAATAACTTGCAGTTAAACAAAAAATGTTCTGTTTACACTTGAAATTACAGCAACTTACAGTGAGTCCTAAATGGATATAACCCATTAAGGAAACTTCAAGCAGTTTTAGAGAACCGGATCACGAATCCAGAATTATCATGAAACATATAAAATTGGTTTCTGCTGAACTGATAGAATTAACTTGCAATGCTGGTTGCTTATTTTGCATATACTAAAAACATTCATTTTATTCCATTTAGCAGCAGCTCTGCAATTAGTTCGCTAAGGAAAAAACAGTCAAAATGAAGCTTGTGATGTGATCCAAACTGGATCAGCTAATGAAGTGATCCAAATTGGAAAACTGACTGAAGTTAAAATTTCTCAACAAAAAGCAGCGTGGTTGTGTTTAAATCGAGGGTATTTTCTTCACTCAGGGAGAGGGGTAGTATAAGAGCAAAGACAACCAAATACAACTTCCTAGGGAGTGTGGGGGATGCTCTGGGGGTGGGTTGTGGTTGTTTTTTTTTGTTTGTTTGTTTGTTTTGGACAGTAGCATCAACACAGAAGGATCATGAAAAGACAGCCTGAAATCTTTGTTTCGGTATCAGGAAGGACAATGAGCAGAAACCTCCGCACGACTCACTAACTACAGAAGATATTTCATTTATTTAATCAGTTAATTTTAAATTAATAACATTTGATAACGTCTTTTTGCATATGTACCCAGCACATTCAGCATAATTTTACATAACTTGTAACTTTAAAGTGTTGCATTTCATTACCGTCAAAATGCAGTTTGACACAAATTGAGGGGAAATAAAAAGGAAACATACCAGTCAGCATTTCTACCAGCATAATGTAAAAAATTAGATTTCTAAGTGTGTAACAAGCCGTATAGTATTTCAACGTGAATACAATGCATTTTTACGGATAGTCAGAAGGAAGAACCAAATATAATGTAAAAGCTGTACCTAGATGCAAAACCACATTTTAAAGATTACAAATTGTTGAGCATCAACCTTTCAACAAAAACCTTTACGTCTACCACTTACAATAACCAATAAATTGACTTTTTAACCTATATTGATTCAAATCAGCAACTTCTTATGAACTTGATATCCACACTTGAAACAACGTAAAGAAACTGCAAAGTTCAGACAACCAAACACAAACTGCAAAATAACTACCTTGACTCAGAACTGAAAACCACTTCATACTGAAGAAACAGGCAGGAAAATGCATGCTGCTTTAGGATTCTTGTTTAGTCTATTTCTCAGACAACTGGGTAAAAAGAAATGCTTTAAGAATAGAGGCCCCAAAGAATTAAGCCATGAACTCTGTAGAAGACTTGCACATATGACAGATGCAGGGTGATTTGTCAAAGGAAGAAGCAGGAGAAGGTAGCTAAGCAGTGAAATTTATCGTTAACTGGAATAAGGGAACCCCCACATTAACACAAGATAGCAAATTTTTCCCGCAGCCACAGTGACTGAACTGTGCCCAAATTCGGTAAGAAAAAATCTTGATAAGGCAGTTACATATTAAAAAGGTAATTTAGCATCAGTTTAACCACCCGTGTTTAACTGCAATTAAGTGTTTTACAAGTTTTAATTCACTACATAAATGGCTTTTGAAACTACGAGAACAAGTATTTTTAGTCATGATTTATGAAACTATCAAAAGAACATCAAGCATAGATTAAATTCCTTCATTTGCTCCTCAAAATACCACATGAGGGTTTCCAGGAATATTTTTATACATTTTTTTAAAAAAAACTTTCTAAGAAAGCATACTGAGAGAATCTTAACCATCTCTCCTAGGACTCTGCCAGTAGCACATTACATGATCATTTTAGTCAGAACTCTAAAACTAAGAGGAATTCTGAAACGAAGTTGGCCATCGAGATACAAAGAGGCAAAGCTCAAGGCAAACTCTGCCATAGTAATCAGAACAAAAATTAAAGAACAAGCATAGATGAAAGCAAGTGAAAAGAAAAGCAGGAATGACAATTGGAAGAAGAGTAGAAAAAGGCAACTTTCTTCCTCCTGAGTTTCCCACCCCTTACTTGGCCCTTCTGAGGGCATTCCCCAAGAAGCAGTTGATAAACTCATTTTAAAATTCAATCAGAGAGAGCAACAAAGTCTCATTTAAAGTACATGACTTAGAATCTTGATTAAAATATTAAACTTTAAAGGCAGAGGGCTACGTAAGTATTTTCAGGCCACTGCTTGAAGCATAATTTTACCTGAACCATTGCTAGTTATAGTATAGCCCTGTATTAAGACCTGAAATTAGAGCAAAGGCTGATGCTGTCAACAGATCATTATTTTTTCCCCCAATACAACCACAGAGGCCACTTGGCCTTGTGATCAACAGCCATACTCAGGCAGCACGGCTGCTATCTGTGACTTAAACAAGTACCAAAGCACATTCATTTCGCAGCACAAAAAAGTTGGCCCTTCCTGACCGAAAAAAATTATACCCCAGGCATTGTTCACCAAAAATATAGAGAACCACAGCCTGGCACTGGTCTGGTATTGTCATTACAGAATAGCAGTGGGGTAATATTAATCAATCTACCCCCAAAAACAACTTACAGTTAAATACATTACGAATTGAGAGCTTAACATATCAAAAGTTCAGAAATATCATACCGCTTCAAAAGAGTCACAGCCTATCAGTATAAAGGAAGAATATAAAACTATTTTATTGACCACTGTTCACCAGTATTTACAATAAAGTAAACAATATACAGTCTGATAACATTCAAATTACTACAAAGTTAGTTTTCACCTGGTCTTCTTGGGACCAAGTGATCCCAAATACTAAAAAGAATGATTCTACAGGTTTTAAGGGCTAGGTTTGGGTAAAGAAGATACATGCACATCAATAGTATAGAAGACTACAAAACATCTGTGAGTTTGTTTAGACATTCATTATGATTCTGTAATAACTATGGAAGTTTATGAATGTTTTATAAAAGCTTTTACCTAATATGGAGGAAGTAGTAGTATCAAATGCTCTCTCATGATAAATGAAACAAGTTGCAGAAAGCTTTTATTTACTTGCTGTTGATGCAAAACACACTACTTCAAAAAAATATCAAATTTGAATCTTGTTAGAATGTATGCTTCTCACATTGCTAATAAATCAAATTTCAGGTTTTAATATTCATATATATAAAAAAGCAATGCAAACAATTATTGTGCTTCATCTTCTGGGCATGAATGCCAAGTTAGTCGCTCCTCATAAAAAGCGATTACGATCTGAGGACACTTCACGTTAGCTTCTTTGGCCAGCACCAGATCTGCCTCATCAGAGTCTTTCCTGATGTAGAAGAGAGGGGGGTTTAAGAAAACGCATAATTATTAATCCAGTACCTTATTTTCATACCAGGGCACTTTATTTTAACAACAGTGGGTTTCAGGAAGCATACGTATTCAAAGAAACTTAGCAGCTCTTTATGCATCATAAAATTCTGAAGAGTATTGGCTAGAGATCAGTTTTCAGTATTTCTTTCACAACAGCTATCAAGAATTTCCACGCTAATGCCAAGATTTCATAGCCGTATCTTCCTTTCCTTCCCAGGTTTTTCTGTTTTACGGAAAATGCTGTTCAAAGGCAACTGTTCGTACTGTTACGAATTGCAGTACATAATGAAGTAAGTATAACTTTGCTAATTTTATTTTTAAAGCATAATCAAAACTTCAAAGTGAAACGCAGTAGCATCGGTCTTAAGAGGTGCTATTTACATCCAAATTGTATTAAATGTTTATGCAAGTAACTTGCTGCATTTTATACTGCTATTCCTGGTGCTGTCTTGGGGTTACAAAAAAACATTCCAATTTGACATGCTTCAGGCTCCTTTTTAAAGTGTATGCTGATGTTACAAACCAGCTTTGTGCATCTATGCTTGTTGCTTACAATCGGTTATGGAAAAACTAATCAATTACAACTGAACTACACAAAAATATGCTCCTTTTTAATGTTTTCCTTTGTTTTATTCTGACAACTATCCCTGTTTTCCATATTTTCTTTCAAATTTCTACTTCTGTAAAACTGAACCAAGAGAACCTGAAGTCATTTTGGTTCTGGAAGAAAGGGGGAGTAAGTACTGAATGATTGCACAAGTTCTGTTTTTCTACAAACACAAGGTTAATAAGCAGACCACCAGCATCTGGCTGCTGAAATGAAGTTTTCTCACCAGCTAAGTGCCTGCCCTCCTGTAATATGGACCCAAACTATGGATGTAGGACTTACCATTTCATGAGGAACATGAGCTCTCCGCTGCTATCCGTAGCCCCAATTATCCGCTCAGGATCAAGACCCCTCGCAAACCCTCTTGGCTTATCAACCTATTGAGAAGTTAGAAGATCATTATCTAGTTCAAGATCAAATTGTATTTTGGCTTTAGAGCTAGATACATGCATTTGTCTGCATGCATAACAGAACAAAACAAAGCACAGCCTTACATAATTACAAAAGCTATGATTACATATAATAATTGCCTGAAGACGACAATTTCTTTTCCTCATGACTGGTCTTCAGGTCAAATCGTTCAGATGCGGAGTAAGAATAAAGGAATTCTACACCAACATTTCTAGCAGTTATTTCTGAATGCTCAATAGATGAAACAAGCAATCTAAAATTCTTATAGTAGACAAAAAAACAAGGATGGCTACGAAAAGCAACAAAACGGGCAAAGCCAAAATGCAGTCCTGGCAGCGGGAAGAACACATCCTTTTCAGCAGAACAACAGACTTGGGCGCTTGGCTTGGCCTGAGCCAACTGTGCAACTGCACCCACAGGGAATACCTCAACTCCTCTTGGCTCACTGAGATCGCAGCAGTGGTACAGAATATTACGCCTGTTTCCTTTATTATTTTCTCTAGTTTCACAACATCCTTTTTCAGACAGCGACCACTACTGCACTGGGTCAAGCCACACACCTGACTTTAAATACTACAAATAATATTTTGTTTTCTGTATGTCCATATTCCTTCTGATGCCTTTGAATGTCACCTGTTTTTGACAGCACACATCCTACAGCTGTCTTCAGTAAACCACTGATATTGCCAACCAGATCTGATTCAAATTTTTATAGTTTGAAAGTTTAAAGAGGAAAATGGGAAGTTCTGAACACATTTTAATATGTACGTTATTTTGCACCTACTAGCACTAAGCTTACTATGTTCAATCATTTAAACTGTAGGCAAAACCCAGACCTTTACATAAAGGTAAGTTTTCTTCAGCCACCCTTTCTATACCTTCTCCACCATCAAGTCCAGTATAATCTAAATAACTGCTTGGTCTTCACATTTTGCCACCCTTCCACTCACCTATTTAAGCACATACTTCACCATACAGGAGCCAGAACAGAACTTCACCTTGTTCCATTCATGAGCACTTTGCTCCAATACAAACTGACCCACTTCACATTGTTTGTGAACCAGTCTTAAGTATTCAGCAAGTATCAGGGGACAACGTCAGAACTTTTGGTCATATAGAGGAATGGCAAGTGATCATCTTTTACCCACTATTTTGACAGTCTCATTGACCGCTACGTATCATTACAATTTCCAACCACGGTTCCAGACACTGTGCAATTTTTACAGTTTTAAACCCACGTTTGTTTCTAACTCTCAAGTCATAACAGAATTTTGAGGGCAAGGGGTTGGACAGACAGGAAGAGACACAGGAGAAACGAAGCTTAGTGCACAAACATATACTTACAGAATCACGTTTTTTCTTTGATTTACTATCATCGGATTCGCTATCTGACAAAGATTTCCTTTTGGCACCATCTGTTTTTTCTTTTCCAGCTTTCTGAGAGTTCAGAAAAGCTTCAATTAGCTCTGGACAATCTAAGTTTTCTTCAGGTTCCCACGTGTTGTCAGCACTGAAACATACACACATTTATGTAAAACTAGGAAAAGAAGAAAAACACAGCACTAGCCACATGGCTCACCTTAAGCAAGCCACTTTTTTCTCATTACATAAGTCATCTTTCTTAAACCTAAGGATGCCTCTCATCATCTTTCACAACCTTCACGTATGGAACACTTGAAGATGGAAAGAAGTAAGCTCTGCTAGCGTGAAGAATATTTTTGAACTCTTCTTAAACTCAAGGTACAGAATAAGCAGCTCTGTTAAGTCCTGTGATCTTGGTGGGAGCTCAGACATTCAACCCTCAACCTACCCGTCCATTTAAACTGACTCCCTGCCTGGTTTCCCTAAAGACTGTCCATGCAAACCAACTATGCTGTAAGAGCACAAACTAAGACTTGAAGAGAACAAAGAATATCTAGCACCCACTGTAAGTGGTGTAAGTATGTACATCTAACCTTCTCTGTACCAGAAATGCTCTCAAAAGTTGTCTCTGAGCTTAACTCTATCTCCCTTGTTCGGTTGACTACAGAGAGCAAGAGCTCCAGGTCCAGAGCTGGGTATTGAAAATGCTCCAGTATGTACTTTATTATTCTTATTTCTTTATTTAAGTCATCCATGAATGTTCCCTACAACAATGAAGCACTCCATCAGAAGTCCTCACACACAAATACTGACACAGTACTACAGCACGAACAGGATATCTACAAATTATATTCAGTGACTAAAACATACTTCTGCAACTTTAAACCTGACCCCTGCATACCAACACACTGCTGTTTATGCGCTCATCTTCACACAGATCTTAGGCTACAGAATTGCAGAAAGTTGCAATGCAACCACTTTGAGAGATACGCAACAATAAGGGACCTGCACACTTAACTACTTATGTTCAAACGCTAGGTAACAAACATCCAATGCATCCCCTTTTTTCAGCCGGTAAAGCACAGTTGTGCTTACACAAGGTCTGGGAAAGAGCCTGACAGGTACCTTTTGGGTATGTCTAATTAAAGGCAACCATGCCAGAGAATTCCTTTGGTAAATTCACCTAATTCGAGAGAAGTTCAAAGAAGGAAACAATAAGCAAAGTATCTGCCTTGAATGCACCACTTCAGAGCTGCCTACAGTTTAAATCCCTGCAACATTTATTTCTCAGAAACAACACTCATTCCACCCCATGTGTAAGTATACCTATATTACAACAACTGTCACTCTAGCTTACCTTGATAGATATTGACACAGGCTAAATCAAAGAACAACGGCAAAAGAATGATCACTGAAGACTTAGCAGGGACCCTGGAGCATTTTTATGAAGCATGAACACTAGGCTAGATATCTTCTATCTTATTTTCATACTCGACTGCCCCACTTGAATACATGTTTATGGATGTCCTCCCCTTTCCACTCTATAAAACACATCCCGCACCATCCAACCCCCCATCCACGCAGTTATTTCAAACAGATGGTTAGTATTTAGCATTGCATCAGAAAAAAAGTACTGGGGAATGCCTTACTCTGTAAATCCTTTCCATTTCAAGTAGTATTCCACCTTTCCATTCACAACACGTCTGTCCAGGACTTTCTCCACAACAAATTCTTCAGGCTCTGCCTCTTCAACTTTTTTACCTTTGCCATTTTGTTTCTTTCCCATTTTGTGCTACAAAAGAAATTCAGATTGCCATTATTCGTTCTCCTGCTTCACACAGTTACTTCACTGGCCAAATCCAACTTTGGTCAACAAACAGCAAGGAATGGGGTACTTATTCACACTATAGCCAGGAGCTCAGACTCCTTTCACGTTAGTGCATGAGGTCGGGTAACCTGAGCAAGACATGTTAATATTTTGGGTTTTCTTCAGTCGCTTAACGAGATACCCAACACTTAACAGCAGTTCTTATAAAGGTGAAATATTTTTGTCCACACAAAGGGTGCCTCCACTCCCCTTATAAATTTCATTCCCAGAGTGCTACATGCTCGAAATTTTATAAAGCTTCTGTAAGTTAACTCTACGCCTGTGAAAGGGCAGAGGGCAAGAAACAGCGTAAGGCAGAGTAAAGAAAAGTAATAAGGGAATTGTGAAAATGCATAAAACAGAAAGGGGATGCTACTCAAAAAAAAAAGGTGGTTACTACGTTTTCCAAAAAAGGAGAAGCTGATGGGAGCAAAGTTTATGATGTAGTGCTACTATAAACAAGTATTCAATAATGAGTGATAATTATTGAACGGGGTGCATGCTCCAGGATGCATGCTAGGAGCATTCAACTACTGCAGTCCCTCCTCATTCTCAGCCACGCACCGATGTAACTTACATTCAGGTGTCACAAAGGTGCAAAACTTTAAGACAGCTACACTTAAAGTACAGCACTTAACATGTAAATGAAGTTTTGCTAACTTAAAAAACTTTTAAGTGTTTTAAGTTTACATTTGATACTTTAAATAATATTCTTCAAAGTTCTTAAAATAAATATTACATCCACATCATCCTCAAGGCATTCCCAGTTTAATAAGGCACAATTTAATAGTTATAGAAGGACACATTTCAGAATTTCCTTGTTTGTAGTCTTGAAAAGGTTGGAACGGGTCTGTAACATCGCCATATCACATTTCTGGAGCACTAACAGACCAAAAAAAGTTTGGTTGCCATTTTGGATTGCTCCTTATAAGGAAATTGTTAAAATGGCAGCCATAAATTAACGGGAGCATTATTAAGCTCCAAAAAACATATAGTCATGCAGCACCCTAAACGAAAACTACTTCCTCACTAACACACTTCCTACCCATCAGAAGCAAACAAGCAAAAACCATGGATCACTGATGTTTATGGCATTTTCCTAGCCTTCTCTAGAATTAACTTGGGCTAGTTTGCGAATACCGTGAAGCAATTTTGAAACTAATTTTTCGACTTTGCTGAATTTTGTCTTGATGTGGTGAAAGGCAGAAAAAAAATATCAGTTAGGTGCGAAGAAAACTGTCTTCTTTTTGTAAACTGAAGAAGCTGATGCTGTCTTTCCAAAGCCTACTCTTTGTGCTCTTCCTTTTTTTGTAATCAATTTTTCCTCTCCCTCCCCAAAATACCTTTACTCTGATTTGCAACTGAAGGTGCAAACAACAAAGTAAGGCAAGGAAAAGATTCTAGTTTCCTTTTCAAACAGCAATTTTCTGTATACGATTTGTGTGACACTTGTTTTGATTTGGGAGTATAGAAGAGATTATTTAGAACAGACCATGTATTTCCAATCAGATTTTAACTGCCTGCATACTCCAGGTGTATTTTGGAACACAGTATTCATGTCTGAGAAGCGTCAACTCAACCACACTGGCTTTTTTTTTTTTCTTGCCTGCACATGAAAAAAGAACGCAAGACCGAAATTAAATAAAAACATGAATATGCCCAACTCATCTAAGAAGGCTGCTTATTCCGAGAAATTAAAGTATTAAAAAGAGAAATGGGTAGAGATGAGGAAAACAGCAACAAAAAAAGCAGGAAAAAAGTGACACAGACTCACTATAGCATGGCATTATACTAATTACTGGCGATGAAGCAAGCAGGCTACAAGTGGAACATCTCAATCTGTGTTCTCCATTGGACTGAAATTCTCTAATTCCGTGGAATAATATAATAATTTCTAATACTGTTTTCAGCTTCACTCATTCTTGTCGCTTAAATGGTTTGGACCTCTGTATGAAAGTAACCTCTTTATTTCTGAAAACTTTTAAAGACCTTTAAGTATCTGTATAACCTTCCATAGAAGAAAATGAACATTACGGGATCTGCTTTTTTTTCCCCTTGAAGTTCAGTAAGCAAAAGCAATGTCAAAGGTACGTTGCTTTTCATTTTAAATATTAGTGGATTAATTACATCTTCTGAACAGCACTACTTTCTGAAGTGAACCTTCTTGAGCCTTTCCGACCTAGTTAATAATATTTAACTGCAGTGCCTGGAGAAATATTGAACGTTCTTTAAAAATTTTAAGTTCTGAGATTATACAAGCCTATGTAAATCTCAGCTTACAGGCAAGTGCAGCGGCTGACTCTAAAGGTAGAGATGTCCAATAGAGCCCTGAAGGGTCCCTTCTTTAGGGTGACCTGTTTTGAGCCTAATCTTGGGCACTTAACCACTGGATACTCATCTATGGCGCATTTCCCACCCTGCATTCAGAAGCCACCTGTGCCAGATACAGATGATCCGCAGTGGATAATCACACTTTCTTTGAGGGGCAATATGAGAACGCTGACATGACGTTGTGGTGAAGTGTTTCAAGATACAGGAGGTAACAAAATCAGAATTACAGTTCCAGAGCTGAGCTATCCCCTAATATATGTAGGTTTCGCATGAACTACAAAATGAAGCAGAATTAGTTACGGTTCCCATGGGAACCATAACTGATTTTCCTGACCTGTGCGGCAAAACCCTGAACAACATCAAAATATTAAAAATACTGCATTCACGGACTCTTTCCCATCCCTGAGGCACCTCCTCCCTGAGCTGGCTAACCACTACACTTCCTCAAATTAGGGAAAAGCGGGCCATCAATTACTGACACAAAGTTCAGACATTCATCTTGATGAAATCCTTACAGCTGTTTTTTATCATATCATGTAAAGCAAGCACCGTGCTGCACTGTGAAGCCATGAGTTGATGCAAGTTTTTAACGTGCCTCAATCTGGGTCAATTAGCAACCATTTTAGGAAATTTAAGAACAGGCCTTCTGAGCGCATTGCAAGTCAGTTGTTCTGCTACCCAAATGGTAACTTGTGTGTGTGTGCATTCTTCCCTAGCTCCCTGCCTCAACCAACCTTGGATGCATCTCATGCTCTATTTTTTCAGTTCTTTCACACACGTGTATCTATGCATATATACAAAATATCTAGTTAAACGGCAATTACATCAACTTCTGCAACCAATTGCCCTTAAAAGTTCATATTTTAACATCAAGCAAAGCTTTACAGGACTTGAGATCCATGAATGCATCATTAAAGTGGTCCAGGAGGGGTTGGCATCTGATAATCTCTGCTCCTATGAAATTCAAAGAAACTGTTATTTGTTAACAATCATGTAAAAGGGCATCTTAACTACACCACATCATTTCCCAATAGTTATTTTTCTTCTATAAGGACTGCCTTTTCTCAGACAATTAGTTTTTCCTGAATAAACTGGAAGAAATTAAACAAATACATTACTTTCATTTCATTTTTACGTATATGATAAATTACTTGGTATCCTGAAAGGAGGATAAAAAAAAAATCCTTAGTGTTTTCTACTGTAGGACACATGAAATTGTGCAGAGCTTTTTTTTTTTTTTTTTTTGGTCTTTTTCCCAATGTATCTCTGCAGAAATGGCAGATTTGTTAAAGCCAAAGATAAATGTCCTTTCTAGTAGCCTTACTTTCTGGATCTGAAATTTTGGTCAGAACAATGCTGGGGAGGGGAGATGTGGATGTATCTTTTAAATGGAGATGCCAAGTTATAAGTTTGAAGAAAAATATGTTGATTAAATCCTTACATACTTTAGGTGTGCATGAACTTACCAATGTAGTTTTATTGGAGGCCATTTTTATTGCAGACTTGCAGAGCTTTTACTAGAAAAATGCATGACAATTAAAAGGCATGACAATTAAAAGGAAGTTTACATTACTCAAAGAAAGGCATCCCAATACAAGCATGGTCCTTGTTCCAACCCCCAGGTATTCATTGCATATAACATTTCTAACACGGATTAAATCCAGAACAAAAAGTAGATTACTACTTTGTCTGGCATAACCCAGCAACACACTTTTACCTAGCCAGGCTAAATGACACTGACAAAGTGGTACAGATGGTTGAAAAAAAGGCTTTTCCCAAGGCCTACTAAGGCACAGAGATGTTTCTAGGGAAAGGGGGGAGGACCATCAGGGATGCTTATTTCCTTAAACCCAATGGAACAAGAGTTCAGATTCTAGCAGTTAATTAAAACACATGCTTGGATGTGTTAACTGCGAATCTGGGGGGGAGCAGCTACACATCTGCAGTGTAACAGAGTCACCCATCACTCTTAGGCGGGAGTGAGCGCTGATGAACACGTATTTATCTTAATGCAACTGTAACGTTGCCTTCTGAATCTCAGGGTTGCAAGAACCGAGGTCCTACGCCAAAACCAGCTCAGCTACGGTGTGCAGATTTAACCTGGGCAGATTCAACCTGTGTCGGCCACAATCCATCCCCTTTTCCACGGCATTTCTCATCACCGGCCACCTCTTTTCGGCGTGCATTGTGTCCCTGCCCCACTGCCAACTCCTAAACTTGAGATTTCCACGTACGCCTGGGCAAGGCGCAGAGAGAGGAGCCCTCCGAGGCCGGCCAAGCCCCCCGGGCTCCCCGATCCCGCCCCGTTCCCCGCCGGCAGGGCCCGGGGGCGCTGGGAGCGGGGCCCTCCCGGGGCTCGCCGCGTCCCCGTTTGCAAGCAAGGAGAAAAGGCGCGGGGGGGGGGAAAGGAGGGGGAGGAAGAGCCAAGAGCGCTAACGGAGAGGAAAATAAATAAATAACGATTAAAAAAAAAGGGAAATAGTGTGTGTGTGTGTGGTGGTGGGGGGGGGTGCTGCACCCCCCCCCCCGTTCCCCCGGTCCCATCGCACCCCACCCCGCCACGTTTCCCCCGGCCGGAGGCTGCTGGCGGAGGCCGGGCTGCGGAGGCCGCCCCTCGGCGCTGGCGGGCTCCGGCTTTGTCTGCCCGGAGCCCCCCCTTCCTCCTCCTCCTCCTCCTCCTCCTCCTCCTCACCCCCCCAGCTCCTTCCTGCCTCCCCCACGGCACAGCCCGCGGGGCCGCCCCCCTCCCTCTCTCCCTCCTTCCCTCCCTCCCCGAGGCCTGCCGCGGATCCCTCCGAAAAGGGGGGGGAAGAAAAAAAAATAATAAATAAATATAAAATTAAAATTTAAAAAAAAAGGGGGGGAAGAAGCGGGGTTGCCGGCCCCGCGGCGGGGTTTTTTTGGGGGGGGTGGGGGGGAAGGGAAGGGAAGGGGGGGGGAGCTGAAGGATACAGACTTCAATGGTGCTCGGCCGCGCCGCTCCCCCGTCTCCTCGCGGCTCTCGCCCTGCGCGCACTGAGCGGCGGCGGCGGCAGCGACATCCGAGGGGGCTGGGGCGGGGGGCGGGGGGAAGGCGGGGGGGAAGGGAGCAGCGGCAGCAGCAGGAGGAGAGGGAGGAGGAGGAGGAGGAGGAGGAGGAGGGGAGCGGCGGCGCAGGGCTGGGCTGGGCGAGCAGAGCGCGCCGGCGGCTGAGGGGGCAGAGCGCACGCCGCCGCCTCCGCGCCAGCTGCGAGCTGCCTACCGTCGTCGCCGCCGGCACAGGAGGGGGGCCAAGACGTCTCTCCAACGGGGGGCGAGCGCAGGACCGCGCCAGGCGTCCAAAAGAAGGAAGATGCCTCGCGGCGACAGGGAGAGCGACTGGGTGAGGAGCGGAGCGGGTGCGGGAGCGGGGCCGGGCCCGCCGACACCACCACAGCCGCCGCCGCCGCCATTTTGGCCGGCGCCGTGAGGGAGGCGAGGAGGGCGGCGGGGGCCGCTCGCTGAGGGGGGAGGATGAGGATGGGGAGGAAGCGGGGGGCGGCCGCAGCGCTGTGCCGGCACTCACCCTGCGTGGCGGGGCGTGTGGGGAGGCAGGGAGGGAGGAAGGGAAGGGAATGGAAGGGAGGGTGCCCCCCCTGCAGCGCGATGGCGCCCGGCCGTGAGGGGCAGGGGCCGCGCTGTGTGTGTGTGTGGGGGGGGGGGGGGTGAGGCCGCTTTGCCCCCCCCAGCCCTGAGGTGCAGCGCTTCGGCAATTTCCGGAGGTGGGGGGGGGGGCACGGGACGCGGTGCCGAGCCGGTTCGGAGGCGCTCGGGCGGGTGCCGTCCGCCGTCGGAAATTGCCGAGCGGGCTGCGCGGTCTACGGGCGCTGCGGCGTTTTCTCTCCGGAAATTGCCGAGCGGCCGCCTAGCCCGCTTCGGAGCGTTCCGGAAATTGCCGAAGCGAGGCGAAGGGTCCGCCGGCCGCGCTTCGGCTCTTTCCGGCGGGTGCCGAAGCGGAGGAGCTGGGCGGCGAGGGCTCCTTCGGCTCATTCCGGAGACGGCCATTCCCGGCGGAGCCCATGACTTTTTATTACGTGATAAAAACACAGAGGGGCGTTACACAGAAACACTGCCCCTTCGGAGATTTCTAAGCTCCGGCTCTCGAGCTTTTTTTATTTATTTATTTTTTTTAAAACCGAGCCGTCGGCAGGCGGGAGGAGGAGGGCGCTCGCAGTGCGCGGAGCTCAATTTCAAATTACGTAACAGCTCGGGCGGCCATTTCTGACGGGTTGCGCGCTGCTCCCGGGCAGGAACGCCGACACCATGAAGAACATGGTACGTGGGCAGGGCGGCCAGCGGCTCCTCCGCGGGACGGCACCGAGCGAACCTCCCCGGGCCTTGGTTTGGGGGGGGCGGGGGAGGGGAGAGGAGCCGCGCTCCCTCAGCGGGGAAGGGGGGGGGGGGGGGGGGAGCGTTAGCGGCGAGGAAGGTTCTGGAAGCGGCCGTTGGCGCCGCCGCGCAGCGCTGAGAGGAGGAGGAGGAGGAGGAGGAGGAGGAGGAGGAGGAGGGAGCGGTGGATCTGCGGGCGGGCGGCGGGCTCGGGAATCTGTCGGTGGCTGCCGGCCCGGCGGCGGGGGCTGGTCAGGGAGCGAGGCGCGGCCGGGCCGCGGTGGCGCCGCTAAGAAATGGCGGCGCTGAGGGGGAGGGGGAAAATGGCGGCGGGAGGCCGGGAGGGGAGAGGAGGGGGGCGGGGGGGCTGCGGTCCTCGGGGGTTTGCGGGGCGGGGAGCGGCTCCCGAGGGCTCTCCCCCGCACAGAGCCGCAGCGCTGGGTCTCAGCGCCGCCCCGGGTGTTGGCCAGGGGTCGGCGTTTCCGCCATCCCTGCCTTTTTCCCTGCCCGCCTTCCCGCCGCACCGCCGTGGCTGCGGGCGGCGGCAGCTGCCGGGCGCCATTTTGCTCGCCCGGCTGCGGGGCCCTGCCGGCCTGGGCGCCGCCACATGGCGGAGGGGGCCGCGGGGCTCCTGGCTGGGCTGGAGGGACGGGAGAGCCTTCTCCTTAGAGCCCGCCGGGCTTCTGGCGGGCTTGGCCGCTAGCTGCTGCGAGATCCCACCCACCTCCCGCCGTTAACCGTTGTGGTTACTCGGGGCCCGGCTCCGCAGAGCTCTGCGGACAGCTCGGCGTGTTGGTGCACGCGTTGCTGCTGCGTGAAACGCGTCTCACTGCTCTGATGGTCAATTTGCCAGTAAGGGCTTCGCGTTTTGCAGTTCTGTGAAGCGTCGGTTTAAGGCTACGAAAGAAGGTTTAACACAAACTAACGAAGATGCCAAGGAGTTCATAAGATTTTCTCTGTCTCGCTCTGTTCCTGCCACAGCATGTACTATGGAAACTTCTAAGGAGGTCTTTCTTCCAGCTTTTATACTGGGGGGTGTGGGAAATGGCTAATGTTTTTGTTTTGTTTTTTACTGACTGAGTGCTTTCATCAAGATTCTGAGAGGGACTGGCAAAATCATACTTTCCTTCAGGCTTAATACCGCTTTAGCATAAATTTAGGATTATCGAAGATTGCTGGACACTGGTGGGAGTTCAATCCCAGACTATAGACAGAGTCTCCTAAAACTGATATGGTTAAGACAGCCCCTCTGCATTTTTTTGAGCAGCTGTGCATGTGTATGAGTGGAACAGCGTGCTTAGGACATTGTCACACACAGGTTTTCATTTAAGAAGCACTGAATTTCCTTTTTGCCATGCTCAGACCTGTGTGTGTCTAGATATTGCTTCAGGTAGAGCATGTGCTCTGTGACAGGTGTATGAATTATTAGGAACTTCCCAGGGGTTTGCTACTCTGTTTAATGTTTACTAGTAATGTGTGGTATGTTTGCCTTTTAAAAAGCAAGTGTAGTTGTTACAGCCATCTCAAAGATGGCGTTAGTTTTTGAAGCTATTGAATTAATATTTTTAAAGTAAGTCTAATACTTATTGGAAGAATTGCTACGCCTTCTAAATTAGTCTGATTCTCACCCTTTTTATCCTAGTTTTGTTACTAGATATAAAAGAATTGATTTTATAGGGAAAAGTGTCTCTTGTGGGCCTAGGAAACTAGAAAGTAGTCCCTAATCTTCAAGCAGTTGTACTGGAGCAATTTAAAGAGAGGAAGTTTTTTGGCAGTTAGTTGTGGGTTGTTTTTTGTTTTTTTTGACATTTTAAGCAATCATTGCTTGAAATTTCTCTGCTAGTCTGCTCAAACTAGTAATGATGGTGTGGCTTCAGACCAAGTGTGGTATGCAGCATCCTTTCCTTTATTCCATTTAGGAGATGATATGAAAGGAAGCTTCATGTAGCATGGGTTTGTTGCTTAAAAACTCAATCTGATCTAATTTTAGTCATCTGCACAGTGAGGAGATAGTAGTAGCTTCCTGCGTGTTTCTTAGAAGAAAAAATACTTGGAATCTGCTGTTGGATGTCGTGCTTTTAAGTGATACTGAAATCGAATTTTCTCAAATGTAGTAGTTAATTGGAAGGAAAAGAATGGATTTTATAACAGTTTGAGTTCCTTGTCAGCTGGTAATAGGCCAATAACAAAAACTGAGGGGATGTTGTTGTCTCTGGTAATGGTGTTGTTCCATGTTACGTGTTTTTACATCATGCCTACCTTTGACAACCTCTGAAACCATGTTGGTCTTCCTGTGGGCTGGCTTAATGCTTTTGAAAGCATTTGTGCACCGCACTTGTTTACTAGATGTTACTTTTTTAAAAAAAAAAAAAAAAAAAAAAGGCAAATGTTCTTCATTTTTAGAGTGACCAACCAATATGAAACTGATGTGATCTTTGCATTTGCATTCTCTTGGGATTAAACCTGGCAGGACAGTTGACTATCAAACAAGATTATGAAATTATTACGTTCTGTGAAAGAGGGTTAATATTCAGTGCTTTTTTTTTTTTCATTTTGTTATTTGATGTGTGGACAAGTGAAATCCGTGATACAGTGGTATTCCTGTTACAGTGATGTGATATCTTCTTAGTATATTTTTTAGAGGGTTGGAAGGTTGATGTTTTAGTGTTACAGTATGGCATACAAAATAGTAAACGTAATACCTTCTTACTGGTCTTGGGCTTTTTCAAATGATACAGTTGTCACCATAGATATTCAGCAGAACTAAGTTCAATGAAAATTGCTCTGAAATATAATAGTATTTTATTAAAAACATACTTTGTAGCCATAAAGGGAAATGTAATTTTTCCACTTAATTCTGATACCCCTGATGTTGAGAGGGGATGCAGTTAGCACTAACTCACTCTGTGGTTCAGAATACAAAACAAATTTTACAGGTGGTCCAGTTTCCTTCATTTTAATAATTAATGAGGGGATATGAATCAGTGACCCATTTGAGAACATGTTTAGCCATATTTATTTATATCTTTTTAATGCCTTGGTTAAATAGTATCCATGTGCGATAATTTAACCATAATGATTTTTAAAATTGAATGCTGTCCGGAATAAAAAGAGGCAATTCAAATGGGTTTCTGTTATTTCTAATGAGGACACTTTGGTACTTTGGAGTGTTTTTTTTCTCCAACACGGTTTTAAAAGGTGTCTAATACAGGTCTTTGGGAGGACTTTTCTCCTGGAAATATTGAAATTTGGCCCTTTGCTTTTAATATTTGGAGGAAGAGATGGAAAGAGAAGCACATTATTAAGATCTGTTTCATAAAGTTGGACCCAGAGAATCGTGTATGTTGCTTAATTTCTTGAATACTGGTAGAATGCTTTGAAGAGCCAAACCTAATTTTGGGAAACGTCTCTTAGTGAAAGTTTTTGACTTCTAAGGAGGTCTTTCTTATTGTCTGATTATGCTGGTGCAGGCAAGTATTGTAAATCACATTAACGTAATCGTTTTCTCTGTGATAGAGGGAAAAGGAGCAGTTCCGCAAGCTGTTCATTGGCGGCTTAAGCTTTGAAACAACAGAGGAAAGCTTGAGGAATTACTACGAGCAATGGGGCAAGCTTACAGATTGCGTGGTAAGTTATATTAGTGCACAGCGATGACATGGAATTTGTAGAAATTGTAAAAATGGGGAGTTGTTTTTTGAACAACTTAACGAAGAGGGTGTGCACTTTTCTTCAGTGTACGTACAGTTGATTCATACTTAACAGTGCATCAAAGCTTTTTGCAGGTTTCCTTTTGCGAAGTCTGCTGGTAAAATTAGCAAGCATTCACAATCTGTTTTTTGTAAAATTTCTCATTATCTTCAACCACTTGTTACAACTGTTCAAAATGCACTTCCAGCGATGACACTGAAATTAATTAGGGAGCACATAGAGCATGACTGCATCTGCAACAGTGTGATCTGTAACCTTTGGCAGAAAGCTGATACCATGGTAGGCAGCCCCATGAACCTGGGGAAGGATGGCTTTCTGCAGCCTGGGATCTTCTCTATGTTTATTTTTTCTATTGCAGAAGTCGTTCCACTGAATTTGTTCAGGAAGCAGTAAATATGTATTTTATGAGCCAGTTTTTAAGTGTGCTCTTCAGGGAGCTTGAAAGAAATGCTTGAGTTCAGAGAAAGCAAATACAAATCTAAACACACATCGCTGCTATGGGGTTTTTGTTAGCAGCATTTCTGAGTTACTGGTAGAGAATGAGCAATGTTCTGAACTTCTGTGATGCTAAGCAGTGCTGCTTGTGTCCTTGATAGCTTGCTGCTTCATATGTATTTTGAAACCAAGAAATACTTGAATTAGGTTTGTATGTTTTCTCCAAATATCGTTACTGTTAAGCTTCACATGAGAGACATAGATGTGGTTTAAACTTGCTCATTGTTTTTAGGTAATGAGGGATCCTGCAAGCAAAAGATCAAGGGGGTTTGGTTTTGTAACATTCTCCTCAATGGCTGAAGTTGATGCGGCCATGGCTGCAAGACCTCACACGATTGATGGAAGGGTGGTGGAGCCTAAGAGAGCTGTGGCTAGAGAGGTAAATATGTGTTTGAAAGCAGATCCTCATGCTTTGATAAATGACTCTGTTCTGGTCAGAGTACAGATAAGAACAAACAAACCTCTGCTTTGTTCTTATTTGAAATTGGGCTTAAGTGCTCTTGGTTAAAGGGTGTGGCTGGGGCACCGTTCCCACGGTTTTGGTTTGTTAATTGACTATATTACATAAACCTCTATTATTATAGTAAATTCTTAGTTATTTTGGTTGTGAATCATGTCTGCAAGGGATGCAACTGGGGTCTGGAAAGTATTGTTAGCTGAAACGTGTTGAATGTAATTATGCAAATTCCAAACCAACTCTTCTCTGGAATTGTTACTACATCTTAAATTAATGAGCTCCTGTCAGTCTTCTGGGTATTCTTCAAAGGTGACTGAAGTGACCAAAAATAACATAGAGTGCAGAAACTTTTTTTTTTTTTTTCCCAGTGGTGGTATTCAAAATCAACTTAGGGACTACTCACGTTTTTGCTTCAGGCATATTTGGTTTTAAACTCCAGGCTATAAATGAGGTGGGTGCACAGGAAGGCAGCGTAGCATACCTGTAGGCTTTTCAGCTGGGTTACTGGGGCACAGAGATACTTGAGGAGCAAATACAGATTCTAAGTGACTTCTGTTCACTGCCTCGTCAGAGCTCTAGGAGGATTTAACCAGTTCAAGAGTAGTATTTGAACCATTTTTTAATGTATTTGGATTGATGAACTGGAATTAAATGAAGTGCCCTATAGGTCAGGGAAAATGGAAACAAACACAAACATTTCTATTATTAATGATCCCAGTTTTCTTTGCATTCCCTGAAGAATGCAGGGTTAATTAGTATTTGGGAAAACATAATTAAAGCAGTGTATGTACATGCTGTTTATACACGCAAAGCTGCTAACGAGCTTTAGGGCTGTCATACTTAACTACTGCAGTGGCTAGAACGTAATGCTCAAAACAAAGTTTTGTTTTTTTTTCCTTTTTAATTCCATTATTTTTTAAAAGGAATGCAAGGAGTTGTGTATTTGTATTTTGAAGAGGCTGAAAAGCATGACTGGATTTGCTGTAGTTGAAGCTTTGTTGAGATGTGGAATGTGGGCTTCACTGCTGGTGGAGAGGTAGACAGAGAAATCTGACGCGCTTCCATTTTAATTAAACTAGAGCACAATTTTTAATTTTTTGTTACTGGATAACTTCAGTTCTTAAAAGCAGTTGGTCTCACATTTTTCTCTCAATCTACTTGAAGGCTTTTTATTTACCTTTAGGCATTTAGTAGCACCTGAATGGGTCTTTGTCAGGGCGTTCAAAAATTTTATGCAGGTTGGGAGAGCATTGCCTTCTACCCTACAAAGAGGTTTTAGGGACATACACTGTAAGAGAAATACCTCAGTGTCTGAAAGTTTTAGTTTATTGGTATTGCATGCCTGAAATCCTGGCAAAATAGCAATTGAAAAAATTGCCTTTCTTTGTGGTAATTTGGAGTATTCTTGTAACAGGAATCTGGAAAACCTGGTGCTCATGTCACTGTGAAAAAACTATTTGTTGGTGGTATTAAAGAGGACACTGAAGAGCACCACCTTCGTGACTACTTTGAGGAATATGGAAAAATTGACACTATTGAAATCATTACTGACAGACAGTCTGGTAAAAAGAGAGGGTTTGGATTTGTTACGTTTGATGACCATGATCCTGTGGATAAAATCGTATGTGAGTAATCTTCATGTCACTGTTCCATCTGATAATACTAATGCTTACAGTCATGGTAATTGTATGAAGATAAATTTTTAAATGCATGAACATTTGCCATGTCATATTTCTGTTGAGTTGTGTGGGAACACTTATTTTTTAAATAAAGTACTGGATTCTTTGTTTAAATATATTTTTGGCATTCAAGGTTTTAAAACAATGATGAGAAGTGTATGGATTAATTCGGAAATTACTTCATTTTCGGTAGTTGTCGGTTCTTGTTTGTTTCCAGAGGAGTACTTCAGTGCTCATCGTATTTTATCTCTTGTGGTTACAGTGCAGAAGTATCACACCATCAATGGCCATAATGCAGAAGTAAGGAAAGCTCTCTCTAGACAGGAAATGCAGGAAGTTCAGAACTCTAGGAGCGGGAGAGGAGGTATGTGCAAGTAATGCTTAGTGCTTTATAGTTCATTTTTGTGTTCGCTTCCTGTGATTTCACTGCTTTAAAACTTTTAACTGTTAATAGGGAACTTTGGTTTTGGTGATGCTCGTGGAGGTGGTGGCAACTTTGGTCCAGGGCCTGGCAGCAATTTCAGAGGGGGAGCCGGTAAGACAGGCATGTTTGTAGCACCTTTTTTTCTCATTTACATCATCCTTCAGATTTTGGGTAACTTTGTAAGCTACTTCTGTTTACTTTAAATGCAGCTGTAGCTGCTAAAATGTGTTGTTTTTTTTTTTAATTATTACTATTATTGAATAACTTGCAGACCTCTTGCATAGTATGCAAATTGACTATGTGGCTATTCATGTAACTCAAGTGACCTAATTTTAAAAGAATTTTATTAAATGCCAAAATTAACCTAAACTCAATGATTCTGCTATGGAATTCAGAGACTTAGTGTCTGCAATCATATGTGGCACTCATGAGCTCTATGGTGGAGGGGTTCTCTTCTTGAACACGCAAATTATGTGCAAGCTAACTGGGTGTATGCTATGTCCAAATGGATTTCAGTCCTTTACAAATGCAAGAGGTAGAGGAGTGATTAGATGAGGTGTTTGACATGCATTTTTCTAAATCCATGTGTCTGTGAGATTTAGTTCTTAAGGTCATAGGGGTTGGATAATAAAAGAATTCACTTAAATTCACCTGTACCAAATTACGTTTTTTTCTTCCTCCAATAGATGGATATGGGAGTGGCCGTGGATTTGGTGATGGGTATAATGGATATGGTGGAGGACCTGGAGGTTAGTTTACTTCTGTTGTGGGGTTTTGTTTTTGCTTTTTTTTCAGTTTTATTTTTTATTCATCCTGAAATGTTTATACCTTCTCTTACTATTCATATAAGACTTACTTCAATTGCCAAAGCTATTTTGTTGGCTTTAAGAAGCACACCTAGTTGTTGGCTCACACCACAACCATATGGTTCTCCATATAAAGATGCATCTTGATGACTGTGTATGCCCTTTTCTTTAGAACGGCAGCATTTTTTAAATTGTCTGGAAAAAAGAGATTTAAGTCCCTTCATCGATGCTTTAGGCAGTCTGACTAGTGGGTTTTACTCACAATTCAGTTAGGGTGGGAGTTGGATATGTGCCTTCATAAAACTCCCACCCTTTTCTTCCTCTGTAGACTTGTAAACAGAAACATGCTCTCCATTTAGAATTGAGTTGCCTTTTACACTGAAAGGTTTATTTTAAAGGATTGTATTGTCATAGGTGGCAACTTCGGTGGCAGTCCTGGTTACGGAGGAGGAAGAGGAGGATACGGTGGAGGAGGACCTGGATATGGCAACCAGGGTGGGGGCTATGGAGGTGGTTATGACAACTATGGAGGAGGTAACCTGCTGGCTTGAAAGGATCAAGTGTTTCAGTTGTAAATTAGTGCAAGTCGCTTGAGATTTGGGAGGTGTATGGGTGGGGTTAGCAAGCTCAACTTTCCAAACAAACAAACAAACAAAAAAAAGCAGCTCATATGCTGCTGGAATAATTGTACAATCTTTTTTTATTAAAATGTGTAATAATGAGATAATCCCATGCATGTTTGAGCTTATCCGGGCATTTCTACTCTTGTGTTAATAATGCAGGCAATTATGGAAGTGGAAACTACAATGATTTTGGAAACTACAACCAGCAGCCATCCAATTATGGTCCAATGAAGAGTGGAAATTTTGGTGGCAGCAGGAACATGGGGGGACCATATGGTGGAGGTATTGTTTGTGTCCTGACCTGCCTTTGAACCAAACAGAGTGGGGCAAGCTCTGGCTCTTTGGGGAGGTGGGAGGGAAGATTGATAGGTAAAAATAGCTAGAGTCTTTAATAGCTAGATTCTTTAACAGATGCATGGTAACTGTTTTTGGTCTGTGTAGTTATATGAGTTGGCTACAATTTTTTATTATTCTTCGGACTGTAAAGCACGTACTGGGGAAAATGCATCCCTCTCCCTCCCCCACAACTATTACAACATGTTGTACAGATACCGATCTGTAAAGATTCGTAGGAAAGCTTTATCTTTGCTTTCATTGCATACTCTTCATAGTCTACTTCATACTCCAGTTAATAATGTCCACCAAACTTCCTGAGATTTTTCCTGTTTCTCTCTTGTTTTAGTGCCAATTCTTTTTTTGTCATTTCCTGCTTTTAGTTGTCTAAATGTTATTTAATATGGTGTATAAAGCCTGTGAAATGGAAACTGAAAGAAGAAACCCTTTCTTGGTCTCAAGACAGTATAGGGCATTAAATTACATGTGGCCCTGCTGAATCTAAGATTTCAACCTGTAGTTCCTCTGGCAGTTTATTTTGGTGTTAGGTGCAGACAGTGAAATGTTAAAATCTGAGTTGGCTATCTCTGGAAGTAAATTGGATGCTAATCTCAATAGAGTGATCAGAAGCATTTTTAATTTGAGAAGTGTACAGATGTAACTCTTCTGTTGCTTGCTGTCCTGTAATTGCAGGAAACTATGGTCCAGGGGGTAGTGGAGGAAGTGGTGGATATGGAGGGAGGAGCCGTTATTGAGCTTCTGCAAGCTTGCCATGGGTAAGTATGTTTTTAAATGCTAAAATTGCAGTGATTCGTGAGAGTAGCTGCAGGAGTTAAAAGCTTTTTAGGATATTATCTTTCCTTTAAAAAATGGTTAGATGAATAATTTCATAACCTATTTTTTTTACTCTTTACTTCTGTTGAAACAGGCTTCACTGTATAAATAGGAGAGGATGAGAGCCCAGAGGTAACAGAACAGCTTCAGGTTATCGAAATAACAATGTTAAGGAAACACTTATCTCAGTCATGCATAAATATGCAGTGATATGGCAGAAGACACCAGAGCAGATGCAGAGAGCCATTTTGTGAATGGATTTGGATTATTTAATAACATTACCTTACTGTGGAGGAAGGATTGTAAAAATGCCTTTGAGACAGTTTCTTAGCTTTTTAATTGTTGTTTCTTTCTAGTGGTCTTTGTAAGTGTAGAAGCATTCCTTTGATAATGTTAAATTTGTAAGTTTCAGGTGACATGTGAAACCTTTTTTAAGATTTTTCTCAAAGTTTTGAAAAGCTATTAGCCAGGATCATGGTGTAATAAGACATAACGTTTTCCTTTTAAAAATTTAAGTGCGTGTGTAGAGTTAAGAAGCTGTTGTACATTTATGATTTAATAAAATAATTCTAAAGGAAATATTGTGTAATTTTAGATTTTTTTTTAATATTGTAAAATAAGGCAAGGAGTGGGTAGCATAAGGTCCCACAAATAATATAAAGCTTATTGTTGTACATGTAAAATTAAATGCTGGTCAGAAAAAAAGTATGTTGTCTGTAAATGATCAGATTTAAATATCTAGATAACTTAAGGGATATCTCTGCAAGGAGAAACACGTTTTTAGATCTTTTAGATGCTGCTTCTTCAATGGCAAGGAAAGGAAATATCCCCAGCGAGGTACTCTTCCAGGGACACAGGTCTAGTACAAGAGAACTCTTGAAAACGTCACTAAGTTCAGCCAGTCTTAAAAAGCTGCGCTGTATTTCTGCAAAGCTTTAACTACGGTAGTGTTATAAGGATGCCAACGAAGGCTGAGGGTGTAGAGCAAACTAGTTCTAAGCATCAGTTAAACTTCTTTAGGTAAGATCTTGTTTACTTTTTCCTTTCTTACTGTTCAAAAAATGAGAAACTAATTTTATATGACAGTATTCTTTCAGTATAGTGATTATCATTATGTAGTTTAACATAGCAATAAATTGAGTTAACAATTACCAACTGAAGAGAAATTTGTGAATCCTGTTTTCTTGTATTATTAAATTTTTTACAAACAAATTTTTGTTAATTTCAGCTACTTAACATATTTTTTTCCTACTGGAATCTAGCTATGATATGAACCCTGGACAAGCATAGACTGCTGCCACTGTACTCTGCTACAGTTGAACAAATGAGACCTGCAAGTGTCCATTAGTAAAGCTTTGCAAGGGTTCCATCCCTGGTGTTGGTAGTTAAAATGGTAGGTCACAAGTTAATTAAATCATACAACTTTATTTTTGCATCCTGCAACATTTTATTTTTCTTGGGAGTCTATGCATTATGGTGGTTGCAAGGTAATGCAATGAAGGTAGCTCTGTGCTGTTGAAAATGAACGATGTTGTTATGTGTCTTGTCTACTGTAATCTATTTTATATAACACATTTCATCCTGAAGGTTCCCAAGTAACTTTAGACTTTACGTGTAAGGAAAAAAATTGCACCACAGAATACATCTGCCTCTGTGAAGGAATATGTCGTCCATTCTTATAGCAACTGCATAAGCAGTTCTTTAGGAGGGGAAGTGAAAACTTCAAATGAAACTGCAGGTGGTATTTTATGAGTGTATAATGTAATTACTTAATTTGGAATTTGGCTAGAATGATGAGGTTTCCACCATTTTTTATAGTTCTTGCAGCTAATAAACCTTAGTGCCAAATTCAGTCAGCCTTACTCGCAAATGCATTCAATGTTTGCTCCTCAAATTAATGAAAACTCACCAACTAATGAGTTATTCTGAGTATGGGTGGCATACTCTTCTATATCTGTTTTTTAAATTAAAACCAACAAAACCCACCAAGAAAACAAAACAAAAACAACAACAAAACAAATGCCCACACCCTAACTTCAAAGTTCCATTGCCTTTGACAGGCTACTACCTACTGAAGAACGTGGACTCAGCTAACAGAAGTCCTGTTCCTTTTGTTAGACACACCAGTGAACTGCTTATTACTTTAAAAAAAAAAAAAAAAAAAAAGGCTGAAGTTCCCCTATTGGTAATTTGGTTTAGACATATGTGATAAACATCTTCAGATACACTTTTTTTTTCTTTGGCAGGAAGGTGCCATGCTGCAGGTAACTAATGAAGAAGTGGTCAACCACAGAAACGCTTCAAGAAATAAGAAATTCTGTATCATCAGAAAATAGTTGTTTTTGCTGCCTTCATTAAAAAACCTAGAGGTTAAATGAATACTGATAAAATATCACAATTAGTACAGCTCCCTGTAATGCTGGGTTTTTTAAATGATAGTAATAATTGTCTTGTAAATCTTTCGAATAAAATCCAGATTCGGTAGGAGAAACAAATTACTAATGTTAAAATAGCAAACATTCTGTGAGTTGAAGGTTTAACTACATATTTTTATAACTTTCATAGCTTTAAAATAAAGTATTTTTATACCAAAATAGTTCTAGTGTAATGCTTAATAAAACTTAGTGTGTGTCTAACATTAAATAATGTTGATGTGCAGCTTTTAGACCTTCCATGATTTGAAACATGCCATTTTGAGGTGGGTTTAAAAACCACATTAACTTGGCAAGTGTATGCACAGAACTTGTACCTCTGAACACAGGCACCTGTTCTCTGTTGGGAGAAACAGTGCTACACATGAAACATGCTTATTTTTTTTTGCTTTTGGACAAAATTGCTTTAAAATAGCTATGTTTTTTTACCAAATTTTAAAAATATCTCCTCCTTTCCTGTTAATGAAACTAACCACAAGACAGTTCATCAAAATGTGTTAGGTAAATAACTTTTTCCTTCTTACCTTTAAAGAGTTTTTAGCATCAATAGCAAAAGACGGAACGGAAAAAAAGAGTTCCTGCTGTACCAGAACTGTATTACTGATAGCTGTATCTTCTGAAAAAAACAAGCATGAGCTTGGGAGAGCTCCGGTTGGGAATGTATTGCTTGCATAATTTATTCTAAACTTGAAATGTATATGCTTAGTAGAATTGTGATGTCTTTAACGTTCTTTATATAACTCAAAAGTACTATTTAATGATTCAAAAATATTTTTTGGTATGTTTTTTAAGTTGAACTTTGAAATATTTGCATAGGTGACCAGTGGGCTGCAACGGAAGCAGAAAATGAAGACGTTCAAAATCTGCTTTACTTTGCTCTTTCCAGCAGAATGAGTTGACCAGTTCATTAGGAATTTGCCTTCTTTCCTGGAACTTAGATTCTAGTTAATGGAAGTTTTCTTTACAGTTGACAAGTCCACATTCAGATCACTTAACTGAAAAAGTACTTCAAAGGGGAGTAATTCTTCTTTCTGTTTTGATGTGTGTGCTCTTTCAATAGCTTTGCAACAAGGTTCCAAATTTCCTTAATTATGTATTTTACATTTTCCATGTGAATGTTTTACTTTCCATCTACTGGGAATGGGCATTATCTCTAGGGGTAGTAGCATGCAAAAACTTAAGTTACTGGATGTCTGAAGTCTTGAAAGCTTGGAGCATTTGAGTAAGTTTCCTGTTGTCTTACTGTTAAAACTTCCTTGATTTCTTTTTCTTGGTGCGTAAGAGTTAAAGCAAATGAAAATCAGTGTTTTGCTGATGAGTTCAGTGAGACATGTCATCACTGAGTCAACCTAATACAGCTAGCAACTCTGAATAAAAACTGAATTGGTCAATTACCGCTCCTTAATTTTTAGATAATGTGTGTTTTTTCTTTTTAATTTATGATAAGTTGGTTTTATGTCCCTCTATAGACTCAGCTTCACTTTGAAAATGGAAAGTAATGTTGCTGTTCGGTATGTTGAAATACTTTAAGAAAACAGACAATCAGGTTGTCAGTTGTAGCCACAGCTTGCTAAAGCAAACGTTTGCCGCAAATAAGTTGAACATGCAAGACAATATAACCTGTTGTTGGGGTGGGGGAGGTTGTCTGTGTTCTGTTATTTACAATGAAAGTAGAATTTTGTTCACATTCCCTGCTACTTGAATTTTAAGCGTTGCATTGAAAATTGCTTAGAAGATGAGAAAATTTTCTGGATACTATAAAATTAGTAGGGATGGAACTTCGTCATGTGTAGGGAAGAAGATCACATTCTTTTAGTCTTGATTAACATGCATTATTTTCTGGGGGATGAAATCATATTACTGGGGGCTGGGGGAGGGGCTGTGAAACCAAACCCTAAAAGACACGTGTATTTTGAAGAGTGCCATCAGCAGAGTTCATTTTGACAATTTGACGTTAGGGAAAGAGGATGACTAGCAGAGAACATAACGAAGCAGTACATTCATTCCGTCATCTCAGTGTTTTGATTCTGTTTCAAAGCAGAATGCATGAGGCAAGTGAAATCCTTTAAGTGTTACAAGTGTTACTTTTTTTTTAATTCCCTTCTCTCTCTAGAAGGAGACATCAGGTTCTCTTTTCCTTCATACAATGATAATGGTAGCAAGAAGCTTCCCTGGGACCCCCCTTTCATGTCCTGTTAACCTGTTTTGCCAGAAGCCATACTGTCCCTTTTAACAGTTGTCCTCTTGCTTTGTGGCTAGCAGTGACCATTTGCATTGCAGTAGGAGTTTGTGTTCACAGAGGTTATTAAAATGTATGAAAGCAAGAACTAGTTAATTTATCAGCAATAAAAATGAACAGTTGAAACTGTGTCTGACACTGTCTGCTATGAACATACTGGGTCAGTAGTGACTGGGGACCGTGTAGTTCACAAACATACTGTGTGACCTCCCATGCTGCTACCTTGCGTGAACAGGGTGGCTTGTGGCTAAGTTCATTTAGTATTGCTCTTTCACTGAAGTTTTCACCAATACGTGTTTGTTTTTTTATTCTCCTTTGCACACTCGCTCTTGGTCACTATCTAGACATTCTTGTATGAAAATGAGTGGCCCATGTATTTGGTGGATTTCCTGTAGCAGTACTACATCACTGAAGTTGCAGTGTGTTCACAAGGTACACTACAGTAATCAAAGGCTTCATACAGTTGTGTGTGTCATCTTGGTCCTTGGTTTACATATAATAAATAGTTTCTCTTTACAAGCCGGTGCTGTGTGTCCTGTTGCCTCATTAATAGGCTTCTACGTACTCAGTTGTCAAGATTCTTGGTACGGAAAACAAAGGAAGGCTCTGAGATAAGTCGTGTGTACTTTGGAACAAGAACCAAACTTTCCAAACTGACATCGATGCGTTGTCTTCTGTTTCCTCTCTGAAGTTTGTAACTCCTGTTTACCAGACCTAAAACTAGATTGTAAGCTCTTCTGCAGAAACGGTCTTAATTTATAAGATTCATCTTCTGTTTAAAAAAAGGTTTATTGAATAAAACACAGATGCGAAGCTAAAGCTGCACTTTGTTGCAGCGCTGCTACTGGTCTTTCAACGTGTGTGCAATGTTGGGGCAGCAGGCTGTATCCTGCGAGGGATTGTTTGCAGTGTTCCTCTGTCTAAGTGTTGGGCCCTGGTTTCATAACTCTGAGGGCATTGCATTCTAATCAAGTACTACGCTTATGTCTTTTTCTCCTCCATAGTGCCTGTAAGTGTTGCTACCAGCAGTAATGCAGGAAGTCCAGTCCCACCATCTACTGTTTTTCTCTATACTTTGATCTGACCTTTTCTAACTATATACTACTTTCCGTGATTAATTTAACAAATTTTTAGCACTCAAGGATTATGGAGACTGCTTTACCATTGGAATGGTTTTAATGAAACTCCCATGTCAGTGACAGGTTAATTGCAGAAAGGGAAGATACTTCAGAGATGTATTGGCAGCTTTTAAGTGAAATTAATGGCAACCTACTAATTGGAAGGAAAAAAAAAATCAGGAGCTTGTTCTGAGTTCTGCCTATAATTTTGTCTTTCCTGGGGTTATGTACCTGAAGGTTACAACTTGCAGTCCACTCAGTAATTCACTTGAGAGCTGTTGTAAAGGGGTACCATTGCTAGCTGAGTTCTCAGA